>NC_053429.1:17656634-17706648 GCF_007990345.1 Gossypium hirsutum
ATTAATTTTGATATATATAGATCAAGGACGAAAGAAATCGAACTTAAATCGAGGTAAGAAAAAATACTCGATTAATCGGCTAGTTTCGTTGTTTCTACGACCAAGGTAAGTTCATATGCAAATAAATGTCTTTAAATTAATTATATATGTTTATTTGTCCTTGAACTGCTATGAATGTGGAACGAGTCAATACGAGTGATCGCGATTTTTGTGACAGGTAAATTTTATATATTTATAATTAATCGTTCTTGAAACTAACTATTATCACGATGTAGGCAAGTGTACCTATCGAATAGTAGTATAGTTTTAGCAAGACCAGATTGTCGAACCCAAAGGAACTAAAAGTACTAGTAATGACTATCTTTTTATTATCTAGCCTAAGAATAAGGGAGTTTTGTTTTAACTAACTAATTATCTATCTAAGAATTCACAGAAAATAGAGTTGGGGAATTACTTGTGGAAAAACGATTGAATTAAGACAATACCTAAGGAAGAATCCACCTAGACTTCACTTGTTATTCTGACTCCGAATCGGATGATTTATTCATTTAACTTGTTCCGTAGAGATCCCTAAGTTATGTTATTATCCCTATTCAGACTAATAACGTCTAATCCCTAGATTGAATAATTGAGACTTTTCTCTAATTAACACCCTAGGGTTGCATTAACTCGATCTATGGATCCCCTTATTAGGTTTCACCCTAATCCGGCAAAATCTTGTCACCCTATCTCTAGGCACACAATCAACTCCGCTTAATTATGACAAATGTACTCTTAGACAGGGTCTATTCCTCCTCTAAATAAGAGCTTATCTTGAATCAATATCCTGGGATATCAAAACAAGAATTAAGAACACATAATTAAGAACAAGTTAAATATTGATCATACAATTCAGAAAATAATAGCAAGATTCGTCTTAGGTTTCATTCCCCTTAGGTATTTAGGGGATTTAGTTCATAACTAAAAAGGAAAACATCTCAGAAGAATAATGAATACAAAACATAAAGAAAACCCAAAACTCCTGAAGGGAAATTGAGGAGAGATCTTCAGTCTTGATGGTGAATCTGGCTTTTGAGATGGATCAATTGGCTTCCCTTGAGAAATTCTCTGCCTTTTTTTCTCTCTTTTCCCTTTCATCTTCCTTTAGGGTGTATTTATAGGCTTTAGAATGCCTAAAAGCCCTTAAAATTAGCCTTTTCTGAATTGGACTCAACTTGGGCTCGGCAAGGACAAGCCTGTGTGACATGCCCGTGTGCGATTACTTTAGGCCGTGCTCGAGCCTGTTAGAATGGCACGGGCGTGTGTTCTACCCGTGTGAGTCGTGCTTCGATTCTGTCAAATGACATGGCCGTGTGGTCTGCCCGTGTGAGGAAGTCTAGGCCGTGTTGGTTTCGTACATTGGCCCATTTTCTCTGTTTTGGCCCATTTCTCGTTCTTTTCGCTCTCCTATGCTCACCTAAGTATAAAACATGAAATTAAGGCATTAGGAGCATCGAATTCACCAATTCTAAGGAAAATCATCCATAAAATGTGTTAAGCATGGGGTAAAATATGTATAAATTACGGATTATCAAATACCCCCACACTTAAGCATTTGCTTGTCCTCAAGCAAAATCCTCAACTCATAATCAAAATAAATTCTTCTCAACTTATAATCTTTATCGAAAATATCTCAAAATAATCCACAGGTAATCATACATTAAGAATTCAACTAAAAGAACATTAGAGCTTCAAACATTCCAAGTTGAGCACTTTATCATGAAAATATAGGTGTCTCCCCTCGTCTAAGTAATTACCTTTGATTCAAAATGTCACAGAGTTTCACATCCTTACTAAATATTCACTCAAATCACTCGAGGTGTTTAAGGACAATAAATGAAGCACTCAACAGTTAATAATGAAAAGTCATTACCATAGGCTTGCATGAAAATCAAATTTCCCCCACTATAAATTGAGATGATACATCAACCAAAAGGTCTTTAGAAGGTTGTAATGAGGCTTGGTTAGGAGGTGTGGTCACAAGCTGAAAGAAAAAGTTAGAATCGAGATTGAATTGAGAAATTATCTAACTAGAAAAATGACTAGTCATTATTCGCGTACAACAGGGCTTCTTCTCAAAATATGGAATTTAACTACTTAAGCTCAAAAACAAAGATTACTACTAATGTGTATACACTTTTTTTTAAGAACAAGTTAAATAATATAGACTAACTATTAATAACAAGACATTGCTGAGAAACTATTTCAATTAAAATCTCGACAAAAATAGGGATCAATTTTAATTTAGGGTATTTCAACAATAATGAGTTAAGGGTTAATATTAAGGGTAATATAAGAAATGGCTTGTTAGCTCAACGGGGTTTACTAAGGGTTAATCGTGGAGGTAGGCTTTTCATGACATGAGTGGGTTAATCCTAAGTGCCTTAATCATTTTGACATATCAAATCAAATGGTGTGGTCTTGACATGCATAATCAAGCAAGTTCTAGAATAACAGTTCAATACTGATGCACTCAAAGCAATAATAAAAGTGAGCATGAAAGAATTAATAGATGCTCAAAAGGCTCAAAAAATCTCACAAAATTATGGCTTTTTAATGTTAAACTTGTGAATTCCAACTTAAAGTAATACCTAAACTTTGGGAAACAACCTAAATTTTAAATTCTTAAAATCAACTTATCATGTTTGATTCTCTATGTCTTAAAGTTTAAACAATCAATGCATAAAAGCCTATGTTTTAATTCAGATGTATCAATCAAAATCATAAATCAATCAAATTTATCCTAAATATGATATGAGAGCTTTCAAGAGAACAAGCAGCCCTCCCTTCCTCCCACAGTACTTATCACAAGACTTTGGTAGAATGTGGGCTAATGCTCGCCGAATATCTTTTCTCATTTTTTCTTTCTTTGTTTCGCTCCCTTTTTATTAATCCAATAAATAGGCGAGGTCCCTGTAGTTTTTCAGCCTCCGTTTGCAGGCTGCCGGATAAAGAAAATTCTACAATCCCATTATCAAGCAAGGCCTAACTCTCTTCCAATCCGATCACAGCATCCAGACAGATATGTGTGCAGAACAGAGCCCCTATAGATATAAAGGTTTGGTTGGTCGGGCAGATAATAAGTCGCCAGTCCACATTGGATCGATTGCTACTCTAGGAAAATTGAAAAAGGGTGTTACTTCGATTCGTTTACTTTCCCTTTCTCACTCTGAAAGAAAGAAGAAAGCCTTGCTTTGCCTGCTTCCTTCCTCGCTAATTGAAAGCAAGACTCACACGTCTGCTTATGATCTTATGGGTTCCTCACTTTTTCGGGGAATCATTTTTCTCCGGTCCTTGCAGGGCCCTACTCAAATAAAATAATATCTTGCTTGTTCATTACCATCTCCGTTCTTTTGCGATAAGAATGCTCCCAACGACTCGTTTGAGGCTGATGATATGTATAGCCGTAGCCTCCTGGCCGAGAAGAGAGCTTTCACTGGGGATTTCCTCAGTCTATACTGACTCTCTAACCGCTATCGATGAGGGGATGGTTAGACTGTCCTTCCCTAGCTTAAGGAAGCTAAGCGCGGGATATTCTATAGAGCAAGCCAGGTTCGAGTAAGCAGCGCCGTAAGCCTAAAGGGAGATGAGAAGTTTACTTGAAAAGCCATAGAGTAAGGAAGATGACTTTCAAAGGATATGTATCCCAGGTGCTATCTAATCCCTTGTTTCTAGCTTGTGTGCTAGAATAAGGATAAGCCTACCCTAAAACAGCCCTGTATGAGTAAGAAAATGAGTCTACCACTGCCTTGTAGTAATTAGTAAACCGGCTGTTGAAATAATGAGGGGCTAGGTTATTCGATACCTTAGGGCATCATCTTCTTCGCTCCAAGAGAAGGCCACTATCCATCTGTCATCGGCTAATAGCACCAATACGGGTAGAGTACTTGGCTAGCCTAATTGCTGAGGATAAGTCGGCAGAGATTTCAACGTGGAATCGATAGTGAAGCCAGTAATTGTCATCGAATGCTACCCTAGAGCTAATCCATAGAGCACTTCGGAATTCTCTTCTGTATCATCACTAAGCATGTTCCCCGTTCACCAATATTTACCGTCTCAGTATTTTCGAAGGGAAAGGATAGATTTCCCCAACGTAACGGCGGCAGAGGTGCCTTCCGGTCAAAGCATAGTTCTTATCCCTTCTGGTAACCAATCAGAATGAAAGCAGAGCTATCAGTGACATCAGCCTTGGAAACTGGTAACGATGAAGGAGAGGCTAGCTATAATCGCTTGCATGGGACAATTCCAATTAACAAAGCTGATACAAAGTAGAAAGAGAGAGGTCACAGAGAAATTACGAGAGAGAGCACAACGCAAAGGAATAATGCGACAGCAGGGCAATACCTCACCAAAAAACAAGCTAGCCATACCAAAGAAGCTAGCATAGCTAGCAAGACTAAATGCTTTAGAAATTGCCTCAAATAGCCAAGGTCAGTATAGAGCTTGCTAGCCAGCAAGCAAGCGAACAAAAAAGCCTCCTCCCTCGGAAGGAATCAACCGATACTGATTTGATAGGGTAAAAGACAGAGGAAAAGAAAAGAAAGCTAAAGACTTGGTGCGAGGAACATTGTTTAAAGCAAGATGTCCAGTAACAGATGCTGACAGCAAGCATTCCATCGATCAAACAACCATGCTTGGGAAGTCTCTCCTTTCTTTCTCTTACCTAGAAATGGAAAAGACTTCAAACAAGTAGCTCGTGGAACATCTCCCACTTGCCCTTTTTTCTCAATCTTACATATCAAACTACGTCATGATCGGGCAGCCACACAATGTATTTCACTCCTAGCGGTAGGAAGAGAGGTTCAGCGCAACATGTACACAGGCACTAAAGCCCTTGTTTCGACCTCAACCTGATATTTTAATTTGATAAGCACTGGAAGAGATCTAAAAGCAAACATTCCATTGATTGAGCACTCATTCCTGTGTTTTATGACGATCCAACCTGCTATCTCAATGCATGGGATTTCCTTGGGGATACAAAGATTCACATAAAATAAGTAGTGAGATTTTAATGGCCTAGTACGACCAGACAGAAGCAGAATCATAGTCTTCCTCCAGGGATTGGTCATTCATGAGCCTTCCTTTCTTTACGAGATAAGGCCAAAATAATAAAGATAGGCCTAGCTAAGCAAAGTAAGATTGCACATTGAGAGGCTTCCCAGTCAACATAGAGAAGGGCAGTCGATAGAAGCTGAAAAGACTCAATCTAATACATTCCCCTTGGCCCTAGATTCCGTTTCTGAGGAAGGAGATAGGGTTGCCTCAGTGGATTCATATCCTTGATTACGATGCAGAGGAGAGGGATCGATCGCACTTCTTCTATTCAATCTTAGTTATCTGGAACTGGTTCACAAATCATTTCCTTTTATGCGGTTCGGGAGGGCTGGGCTTTTTGCAATTGGTCTGTCCGGCTTTCTTGCCTAGAAGTGGAAAAACCTGACCGCTACGCGCCTGGCTTTAGTTAGTCCAATCCATATTCATATCGAGGTGTAGAAAAGAACTTGATATAAAAGAAGTGTTACGTGAAAGAAAGGAAAGTACTACAAAATGAGACGCATACACAAGGGAGATACTTCTAACTATACCTGAGCGGAAGAGCTCTTCAGTTTTGTTTTGCACCGACGACTGGAAAATGACTTCTGACAGTAATGATTTAGCATCTGATACTTTTTTTACCCTTGCTTCGGCATGCTTTCACTCAGTATGGTACGCTACGGCTTGTTCGGTGCGCTAGTACCAGGCTTCCCGAAACCATTGATTGAATGTCTATCGCTTTAACATCCCTTGTTTTGAGAAAAAATCCGTTATTTTCATTGATTCTCCTTAATGAGCTAATGATACTTCCTGTCTTGCTTGAGTCAACTAGATCGTTTCATTTTCATATATAGTATAGTGCATCTGTTCTTCGATAGTTTTGTGTTCGGGAATAAGATCAGAAGGAATAAAAACCTCTTTCTTTGTGCTTGCTTTGGCGTCCAAACAAAGTTCGCGTCTTGACAAGAAAAGGATTGACATCGAGTTCTAGCTTTTGAGATCAAAGGCTGGAGCCGCCCCGGCAGACTACGCAACTCTTGGAGGTTACGAGGTGACGGCATAGATTCACAATGGCTTTCACCTTAGCTGGATCAGCCCCAATTCCTCTCTCACTCACGATGAAAGCTAAGAGCTTGCTCGAAGACAGCCCAACTAGGGGATTTTACCTCTTTTTGTTAAATTGATTCAAGCGCTCAAACGTAGACTCAAAAAGTCGTAAGATCATGCCGAGAAAGTCGAAAAGCCACAGGCTCTCTTTCATCTTACCGGTCTACAAGAAAGAAGGCAATGAGCAGTGAATGCTAGGTAGAGCAGCTTTATAGATAGGGTTAGTAAGGTAACAAGTGCTCTTCCTCGGGTGGTTTCTGCGAACTGATGTCTACGAGTGTTACGAGCCTTGAGTCTGCTCCAACCATCCCACCCAATCCTGAGTAGGCTCACAAGTTTCATTTTAGCCTGATTTTCGTTCAGTTCTTACTTCCTTGGCTTACTGTCTTTCCTGATGGTGAATAGCCGCTCTTTGATTTGATAGAGGAAGTGACATCTAAGGGGAAATAAGAGATGGCATCGAAAGAAGAAGGCAAAGGGACTAAGAAAGGATGTCTCAAGAAGGGGCTTTGAGGGACGACTGATTGACCTTCGACGCAGGAAGCATCGAATTGTATTAGTGGATAGCTTACTTAAATACTCCTCCAAGCCAGGAAAGCTAGTGCTCGTGAATGCGCTCCTTACATGCATATTCTAGTACCAGTCCTTATGCCGAGAAAGAGTCCTTAGGCCCCATCTGAGAAGGAAAGCCTTAACGCCCTTGCTTTCGTAACCCGTGCTTGATGCAATAACCGCAACGAGAGTAAGCGCTGTTGGATAGAAGACCACGTAGCCTTGCTATGCTAAAGGAATGGATTTAACTCTTTAGACAGTGCAGAATCTACTAGGGTTAACCTCTCTTTAGCCTATTTGTCCTCATGCTAGCCAATCTCTAGCAATTGGTCTATGGCAAAGGGATTAGACTGATTTAGTGAAGTATGCCATGCCATCAGTAGTAAAGTAGGCAGTTCTCGAATCATCTGTGGCACTTGCTCTTAGCCTTGATCTTTTTCTTTTTTTTTTAATCTGTCTATTGTTTCATCAGATGTGATTGGAATGCTTTTTCATCAAATGTGATTGGAATGCTTTCCTTGGTTTCAAAGGCTTAACTAGACTGCTTTCAATGGCTAGATGGTAAAGATCCCACACCCGAAACAAGAGAATCAAAGGGGCGTAACGACGGAGAGATCTTTTAACTCTTTCTCGATGCGACTCGATAAAGGTTATTCCCAGATATGTTGATAGCTTACAGTCAGAAGCCAGCTCTTTTTCAAATCGACTGGAGTAGAGGGAAAAAGACCGACTCTTTACTTTAGCATCCCAAAGAGTTCCATTTCTAGGCCCTGGCCCTTCGTAGGCGCTGCTCTGTCGGACATTTTCTTTGACTTTCCTAGGATGAGTCTTTCGCACGAGATGAAGACCACTCTTTCGAGCTGTATTCGTACATTTCTTTCAAGCGAGCCAGTCCAAGTCCAGGTTTAGGAGTGAAGATGGGAAAGAAGAGGAGTGTAGGGAGAAGTCATGAAATGAAGACAAGACGAAGGAAATCGGGTTTAGACGGATTCAGACTTCCTTCTGTGATGACTAATTTGTTTTTGTATAAGTTTCCGCTTTCCTTTTCTAATGAAAGAGGCCAAGAGGGCCAATGCTGGAGACTTGGAAGAGTGATCGACCGGACTTCATTTCAAAGGAAAGTTAGCAATTTCGATCGAAAAATAATACCTCACTCTGACTAGATAGACACCTACCTTCATTCCATACCAAACAAAGGTAGACAAGACTGCTCTATCCGTAACGTAAGAGAATGCTCGAGAAAGTTCTAACATTAACTAGATTAGATCTTAAAGATAGAAGAAAGATGGGGAGACCTCTTCAGATAGACTACCACATCCTCTCGGATGAAAGGCATGGGGATAAAATAATTTTTAACCTAAAAACTGTTGTCCTTTCGTTGACTATTAGACCTGCTTCAATCCAAACCTCAAGGCTAAGACCACTTATTTCGCATCAACAGAAAAAAGACTGGCATATGTAAGAGCAAAAGCACTGACACTGACTACCGCTCATGCCCCCTAGCCAATTCAAACTCGGATCCTAAGGCCGATGGGTGATTCTCTATAAAGTTTTAATATGACATCACTTTTAGCTGTTGGGTACGAACTAGACTAGGCTATGATTCACATATCGAAAGGTCTCAGATCTAGACCTAAGGCCTGGGACTGCTTCTTCCTTATCGCCCGACTATTGCATCGCCTTGACTTGGGTCGGGAACTCAAAAAGAAATTGACCTTGAGCCTGCTAATTAAAGTCAACCTTTGCCTTTTAAAACAGCTATTGCTTGTCTTTCTAAATCATTATGAAGAGTGCCACATCTCTCGATCTCTATCTTTAGTGGACATCGAGGCTTTAAGACCAATTGGCACGTGCCCAAAAAGGGAGACCGGAGACCGCGTCTGAAGCCTTTGCCAACTTTCCGTCTCAGGTAAGAGCTACGGAACTAAAGCACCAACGGCTCCTCTTTCGACTCCGAAATTGGCTACTGCTATCAGGTATGAACTTATAAATTAAGCAGTCGATGCCCTGATCCCGGGAATAAGAGAACTTTATCTTCCAGGTATTCACTCATCCCCTCTCAGTGGCAAGAGTGAGTAGATAGCAGAAGTTCTTTCAGTCCCCATTCCTGGTATATTAGTGAAGCTTTCCCCTTAAGGGTGTTCTCACATGTGCTATCAACAAGAAGGAGCCATTTCCCTGGTAGGCTAAGCCAGAAAGAGAGAAAGAGAATGTTAAAAGGCTGCGCACCTTGGTCCAGAGTGAGGATTGGGATAAGTTGAACCTGTTCTCTTTAGTTCTATTTTCACTAAGCCGAATCGCTATCTTTAGAACCAAAGTCGTATTTATTCCATATCCTAATGTAATGCCCTTTAAACCACCAACAGGTCCTATTCCGCCAACACTGAAAAAAGGGCTCTCTGCGGCTCAGTTGGTTAGTACCTTAAACTAATTAGCCATTTCCAAGCTGCTCTTTCATAAGTTGTGATGGCTCTTTTGAATAAACGGCATAGTCTATGTCATCTTCCTTTTGCCTAGAAGCATTCGACTAAAGAAGTATGCCATTAGTAAGACTCTCTAGAAGCCTTAGGAGCAATGGAGTCTGGTGAGGTAGCTCTTGTCTCTTGGTCAGCTGTTTCCGCTTGAGTGAAAATGCTTGATGGGGCGAGATTTTCCTTGGGTGAGGTTTAATGAAAAAGTAAAGTAGGACAGCGGTGACTGCGAATGGCTATAGTTCGTCACTCGCGGTATAAAAAGAAGTAAGGAGCATTCCTAAGCTAAAGCGCTTTCTAGTTTGAGAGATGGAAATGCCTAATCAAGTAGCCAAGAATCATCGATTTTGGAGGGAAAGAACCCAGCTCTAGGGGAAATGAATTTTGGAAGGATCCGATCCCAAGTGACATTGAATCAGTTGGTGTTGGAGGAGTGAATGCCAGTCGAAAGGCGTATCTATGACTTAATACCGAATTTGCCATAGAAGGGCTCGATCCTAGACCTAGGGCGAGAAATGCTTTTTGATTGAACAAAGCCAAAGGGCGAACGGGAAATGCTTTAGGGAACAACCAAGTACCATCCGACAGTCTTAAAGAGTGAAAGAAGCAGGTATTCATAAGCAGGACGACAGCTCAAAATCGCACATTTAGCTTTGTCTGCCAGACCCTTAGTTTCAAGCAGAAAAGGGGGAAGGAGGCCTATCGAAGTCACTCTCCTAGGTTAAGGTAGGTTCAGTGCCCCAGAAGAATCGGTAGTTGTTAGACTAGCTCTGGCTTGATGACTGCTTTCCTTGGTTTCAAAGGCCTGGCTAACAAAGCCAAAACTCCTAATTAAGGGTGGGAAGCGAAGTCACTAACTAGACCAGAGGAAAAGAAAGGATCGATCCCAGACCTAGGCAAAAGGGAATTGATTTAGGTAGGCAAAGGCTCAAGGCCGAGCTCTTTAATATTAAAACTGAAACCCCAGCAGCAAGCCTAGCCCTTAAACCTTTGAAACCTGCTTAACTTCAAAAGAGTTGCATAGGTAGACTATACTATAAGGAATAGTTTAGGGGTTTAAAAAAGAAGACAGATTTATGCTAAAAAGACAGACTTTCCTCGTGTTAGCGAAACTGGAACTGGGATAGCCTCGGGTAATTCAATTGTTTCAGTTCCTGTGACTAGGCTTTCTCTCCGGTGATATTAAATCTCTTGGAGTAAGATCAGTAAGAGGAGCTCACCCCCGGCAAGCTACTTATTAATTAGAACCCGGATAAGTCTGATGGAAATGAATTGAAAAAGAAAAGTATGTTCTCACGGGCTAGGCTAAGCCAGAAAGAGAAAGAGAAAGAGAATGCTAAAGTAAAGACTAGTTAAAGAAGAAGGCGAGCTAGCAGATGAGATAAGCGTAGAAATTCACCCAAGTAAGGCCGACTTAAAGTGGATATAGTTGATCCCGTTAAAAGGGGTTCTCTCTCTTGATTAAGTCATTTCTACTGGCTCAAGCCCAAGGTGAGAAAGACCAGGGGTAACTACCCTTTCTAAAGTGAACGAATGGAACTAAACGACTAGCAATCAATGGGAATGATTAAATAAGTCTGATTCCTCTCGGCAGCACTCTGCTCATGGTTTTAAGGTAAGGAAGTTGAATGTGAACAAGGAATAAACAGTCTTAGCTGCAGTTACCGTTGAAGGAAGGGAAGACAGCTAACCGCCTTGTAGGCGTAGTTCTTAAGTAATCCCACGCTCAAACCCTATAACCCAAAAGTATAGAGTCAGGCTACGTTCTAACCCCTAGTGCTGGTATATGAGTCTATCCCTCTAACCTGGAGCTATCGTATCCCCTCGTTGTAGTAGGAGAACCAGTCCACTCTCTAACCCTCATCTAACGCTCTAACCTTTCGTCGCTGTAAGTAATTCCCTCTAACCCTTCCTTTAGCCTACTTTCTATCTCGCTAGCAAGGAAGTCACAAACTCATATCCCTAGCCCGCTAATCCATCGTTCTATGGTCACCCTTTTCGGAAGTAGGGTAAGGTGATTCAAAGTAAGCTAGAGAAAGCTATCCTGTAAGCTAGCCTTGTATGAGTAGGAGTAGGAGTCGGCCAGTGAGTCTCCCCCTGGTTCTAGAGTGAGCAAGGTTATAGAGTAATTCTGAGCTGGAGGAAGCAAGTAAGGAAGAAAGAGGAGCTATTTTCCGTAATTCCCTGCCTGAGTAAGCCTCATGTTATTTTAAGGAAGCGGGTGGAGGGTATAGTTATATTTTATAGTCCCCAGTTCTAGAGGAAGGATTGGGATTACTCCCTCGTGCTATCGGTTATAGAGTCAGAGTTGGGAAGTCCCAGGTTCTGGAGGCATTAAGCAAATCAGCTAACCCAGGTGCTAGAGGTTCTTAATCCTAGTAGATAAATAAGTAAGCTAGTCCCAGGTAAGCAAGGTGAGAGCAAAAGGCTTAAGGCAACCCAGGTGCGAGAGTCTTGAGTACGCTAATGAGTAAGGGGATTCTTCATAGAGCTAGAAAGCTTTTAGAGCTAATCCCTGGGCTAACCAATGAGTATGTCAGTTGATGACTCCCCAGGAGATATTGAATTCGAAGGAAAAAAGGGAAGACAGAAGGAAGGATTGGACTGGTGCTATAGCTTTCCGAGCTAGAGGATATAAAAAGAGTCTTGAGTCAGCCAATGATTAGCGAACAAGCAAGCCAAGCCGCACGGAAAGGGTCACCGAAGTAGGGGACCGAAGCTAGCGAAGTGAACCGTTAGAAACTGGGGTATAAACAACAAGTCAGGCATGAAAGCCAAGTAAAGTGACCAGAGGTTTAGGGTGCGGTGCCAATTCTTAAGAGAGGTGTGAGGCAGTGAGCTAGCCCGCTACAGATGATTGCTGCCTTGCACTTCTAACCGGAAGATAAGATGCCAGGGTCAAATGACTTAAAAAACCCGATTATTTGCACAGATCTGCTAAAATAAAATAAAAAGCCGATTTGAGATCAGAAAGGCAACATCTATCGCAAACCTTAAACTCGTGATTGAACTAAAGAAATGAGGCCATGAATAAGGTTTTTCTCACTACACGAGTAAGAATTTACTAGCCGCCTACTCTATATCTATAAAGATAAACGGATTTTGCCTACCACTCTACCGAGCTAACCAGGGCGGATGAGCATCTATTTCAAGAAAGGATTGAACAAGGTGTACTTTGTGAAGTGGCTATCGGCTTTAAGAGCACCACGTTAACGCCTAGCCTATTACCTTTACTTAACAACACTACTTCTCCTTCCCCTCTTTCCTGTGCTAGCAAGAAGGAAAAAGAAGGAAATCTAACTCATTTTAAGGTAGAGCTCTTAGAGTCCTACTTCAAGGCAGTTCCTTAGTTAAAGCAAGGAGAGCAGAGAAAGAGGGAAAAAAACCCAATGTTCTTACGCGGGTTGGGAATAAAGGCGACTAAGATTGTCAAGATGTTGATCGGAACACACGACACGACCTAAGTAACCTTAAAATGGGGATGCCAATCTTATACATAAAATACCGCTATCTAAAGTAACAGGGAGCTGCGCTATATCATGGAAGAAGGAGCAAAAAAGCCAGGGATAAAAATGAAAGAATTGATAATCTCCCCGAATTCTTACTTCTCCATCAAGAATCCTGTCTTCTTCTCTATCTCGACGGAAGTATTAGCAGAAATTTTTAATGTTCTTTTACCTTGTTTATATATTGGGTTTAGTATTTGGTGGGCTTTGCCCCCGGAGGTCAGTCTTAGTCAGCTTCTAACATCACCAACGGGATTTGAGATTATGGAGGGGCTTAGAAAGACTGTCGAAGTTCTAATTTCTGCTTTGGAAGAAGGAGAAGCAGCCGAAAGAGTGAAAAATAAAGAAACTCGTGAAGCCTTAAGTGAGCTACCTGAGTCCCCATCCGCTAGGCCTAAGATGGAGGCTGTGTTGATTGGGTCCATAACACTAGCGTTCTTACTTACCTCATCTCGTCTTTGGTGACAAAACTTCTCTCATCCATCTCTGTCTGTGAAAAGCATCGGCATTCTAATTCCATTACCTTATCCTCATCTTAGGAAGATGAAGAGGAACTCTTGACATCAAAAGCAATTCTTGGGATGAAATAACTCTTCTTAATAAAGAAATGGATGAAATGACTCAAACAATATAATAGAGGAATGAAGTGACTGTACTTACTTTGATATGGACGGACTTATTCGTATTACAAGGAAAGAGACTTAGCCAGTGAGATCAGACAAGGGAAAGATAAGATTATGGGCTATTATTCTTTCATCGTCTCCCTAAGTTTAAAAAGTACTCGAGGGAGGAGAAAGCTCAACAACAGAAGAGGGACTAGATTTCCGTACTATATATAAGTATCTCTTTCATCGTCACCGTATGCTGTGGTCGAGAAAGCCCCTTGTCAGAGTCATTGGAAGTTCATATTTCCTTTTATATTAGGAGATTTCTAGTGCAATATCCTATTTCCGCATATTTACAGTTCTTTTCGAAGGAGGTCAATAGGAGGTAATAAATAAGGGCTTTTTTCCCCATGCTAATCCCCATATCTGACTAGCAAGAAGTTGATTATGGCAGATTTATAGTAGGCTTCTCCCGATTGTGAGTGAAAAAGAAAAGAGATAAGCACTGATGGGGGAATACTCTAATGGGCTTAGGGAATAATACTTTAGTATGCTTTACTTTTAGCACTCCTAGAATAGGCTGCTTTGGAGGAAGACTCTATGTAATATGCCCCTCCCCTAATATGCTTTCCTTCTTTTTGATATAGCAGGTGGCTTTCCTAATATTGAAAAAGTAATAAGAATGAAAAATGAAAAGGTCTTCTGATAATGAAATGAATACCCCCCACACTTAAGATGTACATTGTCCTCAATGTACAAAGATAGATATTTTGACAAATGTAAGTGTAAGTTCATAAGATAGGGAGAAAAGTGAAACTTCCTAAGTTAAAAATGGATGAAATTTCTGGATTAGAGAGAGCGAGTTGTTCGAAATAAAGTTGGAGGACAAACATTATTCTGAAGGACAAAAGGAGAATTGGGGGACTAATTTGATAGCAATCATAAAGATAAGCCGTGTTTAAAAACAAAAGAATCTTCAAAAATTAATAAAAGAAAAATGAAATAAGATAGATAATCTAATTTTTCAAGTGGCACGGCCGGTTCACACGCCCGTGTGGATCGTGTCCCGCCCGTGTTTGTTGCGAAGTGAGATGTCGTCACACGGCCTTCGGGCACGCCCGTGTGGCTACATGATCATGTTACACAACCGTGTGTGGTGTGGTTCGCTTTTCCCACGGTCGTGTAGCCTCTATGCACACCCGTGTTATTTTGACAGTATTGTCCATGGGTGCTAGACAAGGGCATGTCGCAAGCCCGTGTTCATTTGGCAGATTTGACCACGGCCAGGTCGCACACCCGTGGCCACTTATCACATCCCATTTTGGGAAAGATAACTTTTACCCTGTTTTCGCACGGTCGTATCATACGGCCGTGTTTCCGTCTGTCGTTATCACACGGCCTAAAGCACGGCCGTGTGATCGGCCGTGTGGAGTTGGGAACCTGTGCTCAAAGACTCTGTTAGTGACCTAGATGTTTAAAAATTGAAATTTAAATAATTTAAAACCGTTAGTACTCGGGTTGCCCCCGAGAAGTGCTTGTTTATAGTCTAAGCTCGACTGTTACCTTGTTGGTTTATTCAAGATGGTTTGTGGAGTCGTAGCTCCTCTCCATCGTCTTTAAAATTCTCACCATTATAAAGTTTGAGACGATGTCCATTTACTTTGAAAGTATCGTGTGATGGGTGACTTACCTCTATTGTGCCATATGGAAGAACAGATTGAATTACAAAAGGTCCTGACCATCGTGATTTAAGTTTCCCAGGAAACAATAAGTCTTAAGTTGTATAGTAGGACAAGATCTCCAACTTCAAATTGTTTTTGTTGTTTTAAACGAGTGTCATGGCGCCGCTTTGTTGCTTCCTTGTATAGGCGTGAGTTTTCATATGCATTGGCTCACCACTCATCAAGTTTGTTCAGCTGCATCAACCTGTTTTTTTCCTGCAAGTTTGGGATCAAGGTTTAGAAAATTAATAGCCCAAAAAGTTTTATGCTCTAGTTCGAATGGTAAATGACAACTTTTTCCATAAACAATTCTGTAAGGTGATGTCCCTATAGGGCTCTTAAAAGCAGTTTTATAAGCCCATAAGGCATCATCTACTTTCATTACCCAATCTTTTCTGTTTGATTCTACTATTTTTTCAAGGATCCCTTTGATTTCTCGGTTTGCCACTTCAACTTGTCCATTAGTTTGAGGATGGTATAGGGTGGCTGTTCTATGATGAACTTTGTATTTCTTAAGAGTTTTTTCAAATTGGGTATTACAAAAATGAGTGCCCCTATCACTGATAATTGCTTTAGGTGTTCCGAATCTCGAGACGAGTTTCTTAAGGAAACGTACTACCACTCTAGCATCATTAGTAGGTAGAGCTTGGGCTTCCACCCATTTGGACATATAATCAACTGCTACTAAGACGTATTTATTCCCAAATAAACTGAGGAATGGGCCCATGAAATCGATACCCCAAACGTCAAATATTTCACATGAAAGCATAAAGTTTTAAGGCATTTCATCACGTTTAGATATGTTACCTATCCGTTGGCATTTGTCACATGAAGTAACGTACCTATTAGAATCTTTGAATAACGAGGGCCAATAAAAACCTGATTCAAGTATTTTATGTGTGGTCTTAGTTCCACTATAGTGTCCTCCAGTTGGCCCTGAGTGGCAATATTCCAATATTTTTGATGTTTCTGATCTTGTAACACATCTTCTAATGACTTGATCTACACATCTACGAAAAAGAAAAGGGTCGTCCCAAAAGTAGTTTTCCACATCATTAAAGAATCGCTTTTTTTGCTGGTGTGTTAACCCTTTGGGGATAATGTTAGCGGCTAAAAAATTCACGATGTCTGCAAACCAAGGTACCTCGGAGTCAGATATAGTGAAAAATTGTTCTTCAAGAAACGAATCATTTATTTCAACTTCATCTAGTTCTTTGGTATTGGAGTTCTCAAGCCTGGACAGATGATCAGCCGCGAGATTTTTAGCTCCTTTCTTATCCTAAAATTCCAAGTCAAATTCCTGCAATAGGGGAATCCATCGAATGAGTCGAGGTTTTGCATCAGTTTTAGTTAAAAGGTAGCGAAGGGCGGAATGGTCAGTGTAAACAACAACTTTAGATAATATGAGATATGATCGAAATTTATCAAATGCAAAAACCATAGCTATCAATTCTTTTTCCATAGTAGTATAATTCTCTTGTGCAGCTGTCAAAGTTTTGCTAGCATAATAGATAGGTTGAAAATGCTTGTCTCTTCGCTGTCCCAATACTGCACCTACTGCAAAATCACTCGCATCACACATTAATTCAAATGGTAAGTTCCAATCAGGTGCAATTATGATTGGAGCATTAATTAATTTATACTTTAAAGTATTAAATGCTTCTAAACACTCCTGATTGAAATTAAAAGGTTTCTTTTTCTAGCAATTTAGTCAAAGGCTTAGCTATTTTAGAAAAATCCTTAATAAATCTTCTATAAAAACCATCATGTCCTAAAAAGCTTCTAATAGCCTTAACCGAACTAGGAGCGGGTAATTTTTCGATTGTTTCTGCTTTAGATTTGTCCACTTCAATCCCTTTACTAGAAATTTTATGCCCTAATACAATACCTTCTTGAACCATGAAGTGACATTTCTCCAAGTTAAGCACAGGGTTTGTTTCCTCACATCTTATTAAAACTCATTTTAAGTTTTTAAGGCAGAGATGGAAAGAGTTACCGAATATCGAGAAATCATCCATAAATACTTTCATGATATCTTCCATGAGTTCGTCAAAGATGGCCATCATACAGCGCTGAAAAGTGGCAGAAGCATTGCATAATCCAAAAGGCATTCTACGATAAGCGAACGTACCATATGGGCATGTGAATGTCATCTTTTCTTGATCTTCAGGAGCTATTGGGATTTGGAAGTAGCCAGAGAGTCCGTCTAAAAAGCAGTAGTACATGTGCCCGGATAATCTTTCCGACAATTAGTTAATGAATGGTAAAGTGAAGTGATCTTTTCTTGTGGCATCATTTAGTTTCCTGTAGTCAATGCAAACTCTCCATTCTGTGACTGTCCTTGTTGGGATTAATTCATTCTTCTCGTTAGTCACAACCGTCATGCCTCCTTTCTTAGGGACAACCTGTACTGGACTTACCCAAGAACTGTCAGAAATAAGATAAATAATTCCAGCATCTAGAAGTTTAATTTCCTCATCTTTAACAACTTCCTTCATGTTGGGGTCTAGTCGTATTTGAGCTTGCACACATGGTTTGTATTCATCTTCGATCAAAATTTTATGGGTTAAAAAAGAAGGGCTAATTCCTTTAATGTCAGAAATTTTCCAAGCTATGGCCTTTTTATGTTCTTTTAATACTTGGATTAATTCCTCTTTCTCCTTGGGTTGCAAGTTAGAAGCAATAATAACTGGTAAAGTACAATTATTTCCAAGGAATGCGTATTCCAAGTGGTTTGGTAATTGTTTAAGTTCCAATTTGGGAGGCTCTTCAATAGAGGGTTTTTGCTTAAGTTCATCGTTTATCTTAATGCCCTCATATTCTACTTGTCTTGAAGAATGCTCATTAGGTTCATCATCTGTCTTCTCTTCTTGAGCTAGATACAGTTTCGTTGTGTCCTTCTGTATAATTTCATGAAAAGAGTCTTGAGTAGTATGATCAATAGAGTCAATAAAATAACATGAATCATCCTGTTCCCTAGAAAACCTCATAGCATCATAAATTTTAAAGATAATCTCCTCGTCACCTACTCTAAGTACCAATTTACCATCACCTACATCGATTACAGCCCTAGCATTGGCTAAAAATGGGAGCCCTAAAATTAAGGGCACTTCCACATCTTCGTCCATGTCAAGCACAACAAAGTCAACAGGAAATATGAATTTATCTATTTTCACAAGTACGTCTTCTATAATACCCCTAAGATGTTTAACAGATCTATCGACTAATTGAATACTCATCTTAGTGGGTTTAGGTTCCCCAAGAGCAAGTTGTTTGAACATTTTATTTGGCATCAAATTAATGCTAGCGCCTAAATCAGCTAGTGTTTTCTCAACATTCAGACTACCAATTAAACAAGGGATAGTAAAACTTCCTGGATCTTTCAGTTTGGTTGGAAGTTTGTTTTGGAGTATGGCTGAGCACTCCTCGTTGAGTTCTACTGTAGATAAGTCCTCGAACTTCCTTTTATTTGTTAGAATCTCCTTCAAAAATTTTGAGTATGTAGGCATCTGCAAGATGGCCTCAGCAAAAGGTAAGTTGATATGCAATTGCTTAAAAAGTTCAAGAAACTTACTGAATTGTGCATCAATGCGGTCTTTTTTCAATTTTTCTAGGTATAGAACTGGTGGTTTATATTCCTTCGGCACTGGTTTGTCACTATTTTCGAGTTTTTCTTCCCCTCTTTCGCTTATCACGGCTTCTTGCGTTAGCTTCTTTTCAGATTCTGCTAACACTTTCCCATTCTTTAGTGTAATTGCTTTTACATGCTCTTTTGATTTGGTGTTACTAGGTAAACTTCCTAGTGGTCTTTCTGAAATTAGTTTGGATTGCTGGCCTATTTGAGTTTTGAGCCCTTGGATCGACGCTTGTTGATTTTTAAGTGCTGTCTCAGTGTTCTAGAAACGAGTTTCTAACACCGAGATAAATTTAGACGGCATCTCTTCAAGGTTCGGTTTCTTTTCCTGTTGATAGGGTGGTTGTTGAAAACCCTGAGGATGTTGGGGTCTTTGATTTCCTTGACCGCCCTATGAGAAATTGGGATGGTTCCTCCAACCTGCATTATAAGTGTTATTATATGGGTTATTTTGGGATCTAGAGTTATTGTTACCCATATATTGGACTTGTTCCTCCTCGATGCTAGGGTTGAAGGGTTGATACTCTGTGCATGCTCCTCCTCCATTCGTCTTGCACCTCATTGCTGGATGTACTTGAGTAGAACCAAGTAAACCATCAATCTTTTTATTTAGAAGTTCTACCTGGTTTGACAGCATAGTAACCGACTCGACGTTATAAACGCCTGCTGTTTTAGTTGGCTTAGTCCTCATGACTTGCCATTGATAGTTATTCAGTAACATCTCTTCAATAAATTCATAAGCCTCTTCAGGTGTTTTGTTGTTGATGGTTCCCCCGGCTGCTACATCAATCATTTGCCTTGTCGAGGGGTTCACACTATTGTAAAATGTTTGAACTTGCAACCATAGAGGTAGTCCATGGTGAGGACACCTTCGCAGTAGGTCCTTATATCTCTCCCATGCATCGTAAAGAGTTTCTAAGCCCATCTGCACAAACGAAGAGATATTATTACGTAATTTGGCTATTTTAGCCAGCGGGAAATATTTTAATAGAAATTTTTCAGTCATTTTTTCCCAAGTAGTAACTGACCCTCGTGGTAACGAGTTCAACCACTATTTAGCTGATTTCAACCACTGTTTAGCTTTGTTCCTCAATGAAAAAGGGAATAACTGAAGATGAATGGCATCATCAAAAACGCCATTAATTTTAAATCTATCGCAGAATTCCAGGAAATTTGCCAAGTGAGTGTTTGGATCCTCATCTTGCAAACCATCAAACTGAAAAAATTGTTGCATCATTTGAATAGTGTTAGGTTTTAGTTCAAAATTATTTCCAGCAAGAACAGGCCTAACTATACTTGACTCAGTTCCTGTTAAAGTAGGTTTAGCATAATCATACATAGTATGAGGAGCAGAATTTTGATTTGCTAGTTCAACGGGTATCGCAGGAGGTAGCTGATTGTCTTAGTTTTCAGCCATCTCCTTGGTTGGGGTTTGAATATCATTCTCTTGCTCGTTCTCTATGTATCTTAAGCTTCGCTTTATTTCTCTTTGGTTTCTGCGAACCGTGCGATCGATTTCTTTATCAAAAAGTAGTGGTCCTGACGGGTTTCTTCTAATCATAAACTATTAAAACCTGCCAAGATAAAGAAAAAGTAAATTAATAAATAATAATAAAAATAAAATAGAATTGACTTGCAAGAAAAATAAATGGCTAAAGTAATAAAAATTGAGTGTTCCTAATATCTTAGTTCCCCGGCAACGGCGCCAAAAACTTGATCGCGATTTTCGTAACAGGTAAGTTTTATATATTTATAATTAATCGTTCTTGTAACTAACTATTATCACGATGTAGGCAAGTGTACCTATCGAACAGTAGTATAGTTTTAGCAAGACCAGATTGTCAAACCCAAACGAACTTAAAGTACTAGTAATGATTGTCTTTTTATTATCTAGCCTAAGAATAAGGGGGTTTTGTTTTGACTAACAAATTATCTAAACTAAGAATTAACAGAAAATAGAATTGGGGAATTACTTGTGGAAAAATGATTGAATTAAGACAATACCTAAAGAAGAATCCACCTAGACTTCTCTTGTTATTTTGACTCCGAATCGGACGATTTATTCATTTAACTTGTTCCGTAGAGATCCCTAAGTTATGTTATTATCCCTATTCAAGACTAATAACGTCTAATCCCTAGATTGAATAATTGATACTTTTCTCTAATTAACACCCTAGGGTTGCATTAACTCAATCTATGGATCCCCTTATTAGGTTTCACCCTAATCCGGTAAAATCTTGTCACCCTATCATTAGGTGCGCAATCAACTCCGCTTAATTATGACAAATGTACTCTTAGACAGGGTCTATTCCTCCTCTGAATAAGAGCTTATCTTGAATCAGTATCCTGGGATATCAAAACAAGAATTAAGAACACATAATTAAGAACAAGTTAAATATTTATCACACAATTCAGAAAATAATAACAAGATTCGTCTTAGGTTTCATTCCCTTTAGATATTTAGGGGATTTAGTTCATAACTAAAAAATAAAACATCTCAAAAGAATAATGAATACAAAACATAAAGGAAACTCAAAACTCCTGAAGGGAAATTGAGGGGAGATCTTCAGTCTTGATGGTGAATCCGGCTTTTGAGATAGATCAATCAGCTTCCCTTGAGCAGTTACCTGCCTCCTTTTCTCTCTTTTCCCTTTCCTCTTCCTTTAGGGTGTATTTATAGGCTTTAGAATGCCTAAAATCCCTCAAAATTAGCCTTTTCCAAATTTGACTCAACTTGGGCTCGGCAGGTACACACCTGTGTGACACGCCCGTGTGCGATTACTTCAGGCCATGTGAGTCGTGCTTCGATTCTGCCAAATTGACACGGCCGTGTAGTCTACTCGTATAAGGAAGTCTAGGCCGTGTTGATTTCGTACGTTGGCCCATTTTCTCCGTTTTTGGCCCGTTTCTCGTTCCTTTCGCTCTCCTATGCTCACCTAAGTATAAAACAAGAAATTAAGGCATTAGGAGCATTGAATTCACCAATTCTAAGGAAAAATCATCCACAAAATGTGTTAAGCATGGGGTAAAAATATGTATAAATTACGGTTTATCAACGAGCAAGATTCAACGAAGTTACGATACCGAAAGTCTCGTACGAACCTTAGGCATAGTATAGGATACAAATATCATGACATTAGGTTACCGAGATGTGATTACATGTAAGACCATGTTTGGGACATTGGCATTGTATTGTGATTACGTGTAAGACCATGTCTGGGACATTGGCATCGTTAATCGATTTCGTGTAAGACCCTGTCTGGGACAGTGGCATCGATATGTGATAACATGTAAGACCATATCTGGGATATGGCATTGTACAAGCTATATGTGATTGCCGAGTATACTTAAGGATTCTGAATGGTTCAACAGGCAAAGTCAAGTCGAGAAAGAATGTGTGAATGAGTTTAGTGACTCAGGTACGTACGAGATTCATTCGAGTATTGAAAAGGGAAGAATTTGATGAATTCAATTATGATATTGAATATGTGTACGATGAGAAAGGTTTGTGAACTTGTATATGTTTAGCTATGCTTAGCATATTTGAATTGATATGCAAATATTCATATGATGACTTTATTTGTATATGGCTTACTAAGCTTTTAAAGCTTACTTTGTGTGTTCTTTCCCTATTTATAGATTATCAAAGCTAGCTCGGACTCGAGGATCGTCGAGAAATGTCATCACACTATTGATCATCTTGTTGGTACTTTTGAAGCTTTGTAAATATGGTATATGGCATGTATAGGCTAGTAGTTTGATGATAAGTTTTGAGATATGATATTAGCCATTTGTATTGGTTTGTGAAATGATGTGAATGTTGGTGTGTATGGCCATTCAAGTTGGCTTGAATTAGGTGTTTGGTAAGTAATTCATGATGTATAAGTTGTCATATGTTTTAGTTTGTTTGGTATGGTTATATGGTTGCTCAATTAACTAGTTGTCATTTGGTGAGTTAATGCTTGAATGATGATATGTTGTGGCTTGGTTTTGAGATGATGAAATGGTATGATTTGAAGCATGAAATAGATGATAAGATGATGAGGAAATTCATTTAGAAATTAAGTAAGTTTGATGATTTTGGCATATTGATTTGGTATGTTTTGGTTATATATTTGAGTAGTTAAGAGAATGGTTTATAAATGGCATCAAATGTGTGTGAATTGGCTTGTTTTGGCTGCCTATAAATGTATTGAAATGGTACCATATTGGTTGCTAGGTGTGCTTGAGTAAAGGGCGGCAAATTGGCTTTGCAAATAGCCTATTTTTGTCCACATGGGTAGAGATATAGGCGTGTGTCTCAGCCGTGTGCGACACACAGTTATGCTACATGGCCATGTGTCTCTTGGTGTACCCTTTTGGATTAAGTCAGTATACCCTACAGATTTGACACGGCCTAGACGCACGGTCTGGCGCATGGGCGTGTAGCTGACCATATGACCCAAGTTAGTAACCCCTCCAGTTTTCCCAGTTCACATGGGCGTGTGACCTGTGAATGATTGAAAATTTTATAAGTTTCCCAAAGTTTGCAAATGTTATCAGTTTAGTTGCGAACCTCTTCTAAGCATGTTTTAAGGCCTCGTAGAGCCTTATAAGGGACAATGTGAATGTGTTGGATGGGTTATATATATAAATGCATAAATGCACGTGAATGATGTGTATTGATTAGTAATGCCTCATAACCCTATTCCGGTGTTGGATACGGGTTAAGGGTGTTACAATCATGAACATATGCTTCAAACATACATTCATATTTTTCAGCCATATTTAACGTCATATAAGTTGAATTCCATCTAATAGGAAAATCTAGACATAAATAAGTCTTAGTTCCTACCATTTCTTCTTCTACCCAATGGTTGAATTTAGACAACCATGATGATGATGCTTTAATATATCTCACAGTTCTTCTAACTCGACCCATAGATATAGAATCGTCTTTAACCCCTTTTTGAACAATGAGATTAATAATGCGTGTCACACATATCATATGTATATATTTTGTAACACCCCTAACTTAAATCCATCATCGGAATAGGGTTACAGAGTATTACCAAAGTTCACAATTTAAATGGATAGAAAATTCAAACATTTCATAACATATAGCATTCATGTCAGAAGCCAATCATAATCATGCATATTGTCTCTAATACGAGCCCTTGAAGCCCAAAATACACCTTAGAAACAAATCAGGACTAAATCAGAAATTTAGAGAATTTTCAGAAACTTATAAAATTTTCAAAACTGCAGGGGTAACACGGCCAAGATACACGCCCGTGTCTTAGGCCATGTAGGCATTCGAAATAGGGACACACGGCCGTGTCCCAGCCCGTGTAACTTATTGACTTGGGTCACACAGCCAAGCCACACGCCTATGTGCTAGGCCGTGTGAGCATGCTGACTTGCATTCTTTAAAAGATACAGGGGACACACTACTGTATCACCTAGCCATGTGTCACACATGGCTAAGACACATGCCCGTGTGGACAAAAATAGGTCATTTTCCAAGCCACATTTCTCACCCAATTTCGTACCAACCTAAACACAACAATTTGCATATAACCAAGACACAAATAGGCATCCAAAACCAGCCAAAATCAAGCTTAAAACATGTAATATCATCACAGAAAACCAATATGCCCTTAGGCACCTCAAATGACAACTTATAATATGAACATTCATATATTCAGTATATCCAAATGTATAGCTCACTTATATGCATATTTGCATCCAAAATTTATTAAGAAAATTTACATCATTTCTTACCAAATTACTTACCTTCCAAAACATATCATTTGATGCCAAATTGTATTTCACATACCAACATATTTAACTTATATGCCTTACATATCAAGACACCAATTCATGATCAATTCTTCACATTCCAAAACACATATATGAAATGCACATTAGGCTACCTTTTTACCACTCTTCATTCAATCATAAACCAAACCACAAATCAACCATAATAAGCAAAATATGCACATATCCAAAATTCCATTACACAAACCAAACAAGTGGCTAATCTCAACAAAACACATATAAGCCAACATTGACCAAATTAACCTATACATGCATTATAACTGAAATTAAACAATCGAATGTACCAAAAGAGCCGATGGATAGTGTGATTTAGCTCTGACAAGCTTCCAACACAAACGAACTTCTGAATCACTAAAAACACAGAAAATAACATAGAGTAAGCATTTAAGCTTAGTAAGTTCGATAACATATAATTTAACTTACCACTTAGTCACATTTAAGGTAAGCATACAAAGCATACCCAAACTCAATTTGGCCAAAAGCCTAAACACATATCCTCATCAACCATGTTAGTCATGTATTTCATATAAATATAAAGAAACATATATGAGCTCAACAATAATCAAACTTCCATGTACATATAATTTCCACATCATGTATCTATTTATCATGTACAAATCATTTTCATATATCTCATGTAAATACCTGTAGTAGTTCGTATTGAACTCATGTAATATTGTAACAAAAAAATGTTCGTTGAACCATTTAGAATATAGTTGGATATGTGGGTAGCACACACAAAGTGTACTAAACTGTAATCAATCAATTCTTGTGCATGTATGCTCATACGAACTCAGAATTGGTATGCTCTTACGAGCTGTAATCGATAAGCTCCTCGAAGATAATTAATGGAAAGCTCCTCCGAGCTGAATAATGGTAAGCTCATGTGAGCTGATTATTAGTAAGCTCATACGATCTAAAATCGGTAACCCTAATGACATGTCATTTGTATCCTATAAATTCCTGCGATTCAAACGAGGCTCGGTAATCATCGTACGTCGTCAGATATGCGATCGATATTCATATTTGATGATAATGCAAATAACATACATCTAATTCAATCAAATCATATAATTACATATTTTAATTACACGAACTTACCTCGACGAGTGTACGTAGATACTAAGGCGACTAATTCAATATTTTTCCTTTGCCCCGATCTAACTCCGTACGAAGTCTAACTGGATCTACAGGAATGAATTTAACTCAATTCAATATAATTCATATTCAATTTAGTCCAACACACATTTTTTGGAAAAATTATCATTTTTCCTCTATACTTTTAATTCTTTGTAGTTTAGTCCCTAGGCTTAGAAAATGAAATTCATTCAATTTTATCCCTCCCCAAGCCTACCTAAATTACAAACATATTTATAGCAGCCCATATATTTTACAAATTCATAATTTTACCACACAATTTATTACATTTTTCGATTTAATCCCTAATTGATAATTTCATCAAAAATTCCTTTACTAAAGTTGCTTATCTAACAAAAACCATTCATTTTCTACCATTAAACTTCAAAATCCTAACATTTTCATCAATGGAAAAACTCAAATACTTTAACAGTTTCGCAAATTAGTCCCCAGGAGAACCAAATTAAGTTACAACGATCCAGGAAACATAGAAATTATAAAAAACGAGACAAAACACATACCTAATTGAAGGAAATAGAGTTGCCGAATGTTTTGAAGCTTCCATGGCTATCTTCTCTTTTAATTTTGATTCCAAGATAATAATGGAAGATGATGATTGATTTTATTTTAATTTTACTTATCATTTATTTATTAATTACTTAATTAACCTTTATAATCTTTAATAATTACACACAAATTGCCAAGTCATTATCATCCACTAATATACTAATGGTCTAATTACCATATAAGGACCTCCACTTTAAAGTTCTATACCTATTTAATACTTTTAACTATTAGAACTCAACTTTTGCACTTTAGGCGATTTAGTCATTTTTATCAAATTAAGCATGTAAACAATAAAATTTTTTAACAAAATTTTTATACGAAAATACTATCATGCTGTAGACCGTAAAATAATAATAAAATAATTTTTCCAAATTCAGATTTGTGGTCCCGAAACCACTGTTCCGATTTCACTGAAAACAGGTTGTTACATATTTACCATTCGCAACACAAGCTTTTCGATGAACAAACTTCTTTCTCAAATAATCAATTGCAACATTGTTAGAAGATGGACTATCAATAGTAATAGGGAAGACCTTTTCAATCCCCCAATCCTGAAGACATTTCTCAAAAGCTTGACCAATGCTCTCACCTTTTTGAGCAGAACTTGGGCAAAAGTTTATAATTCTCTTTTGTAACCTCCACTCATCATCTATCCAATGAGCTATTAGAACCATGTGAGGTATCCTTTGTAGTGAAGTCCAAGTGTTTGTTGTCAAACAAATTCTGCTTGTCTCTTCTTGAAAAGATTACTTTAATACTTTCTTCATGGAATTAAACAAATCAAGACAACCCTTTCTAATTTTCCAAAGAGATGGAAGAAGAAACCTTGGGCATGCTATAGAAATAAAGAACTTAAAACCCCTTTCCACAAATTTAAAAGGCAATTCATCCACAATAATACTATGAATCAGTGCATTTCTAATATCATTTTGATTAAACACCCAAGTTGAAAAATATACATTTTCTTGGCTAGACTTTGCAAATCCAAGTTCTGCTTGCTTCAGATCAAATGTAGCAGCCCGTTTTTAGTGGTGTCAGAAACAGTGGTTTCAAGACCATGACTCTGACAAGTGAGTTATTATTTGAACATTTATTTAATGTTTATAGGGTTAATTTTATGTATTATTAAATTTTTGTTAAGAAATTTTGAAGTTTAAATGGTTAATTAGGTAAAAAGGACTAAATCATAAAAGTTGCAAAAGTGGATTTTTATTAGTTAAAAGGGCTAAATGGAATGGAAAGGAAAGCTAATTAAATTAGATGGTAATTATACCATAATTAAGTTAGTGGATAGTTATGGAAGAGTTTTAATTGAAATTTTTAATTAATAATAAGGGCAATATGGTAAATTAGTAAATAAACATAAAATTAATTAAGTTAAAATAATCATCTTCCCCATTTGGTTGTTTCACAACTGATTCTACCATGGATTCCTAAGCTAGGTTTCAGTCAAGCTTTATTTCACATTGCATGGTATGTATTCAAGCCCCATTTTTAATGATTTTTATGTTTTTAAGCTCGTTTTATCTTAAACTACTTAGCCTAGGGGTTAATTTCCAAATCTATTAAAGGTTGAGGGACTTTTTATAGTTGCGTTTGAATGTTTTTTGAAGTTAAATGATAGATTATTAATCTTGGTTGTTAAACAAACTTGTTTTGTTAAGTGGTTTTTGGTGAATTTAGGGTTTAATTACTTATTCATGAAAATAGTAAAATTTCGTGGTAATATTATGAAATTATGATTTAAGTGGGTTGATATGACTCCCTAAGAAGTTTGGCTAGCATGTATGGAGGGCAAAAAAAAAGTTTTTTCACAAGTTTCGAGCTTAAGGACTAATTTGTGAAAAAGTTTCAATAGGAGGGGTAAATTCATAATGTTATGATAATGTGAATTATTGATTGAATTGAGTGCTTGAATTCATTTGAAGTACTTAATTGAATGAAACTATTTATTTAGATTAAGATAAACAACAATCAGACTTAAATCGAGGAAAGACGAAAGCTTTGGATTAGTCTCCAACTCTAATTCTACGACTGTAGTTATCGAAGTAAGTTCATATAAATTATAATCTTATTATTGATAGTTTGATTGATTATCGGTTATATTGAGTTAGTTATAAACTGACTTGAAAATGTATGTATATTGATTTTTTGAGTAATTTTCGAATAAATAATCACATTTGAACCTTAAGAATTCTTAGGATACGAATGACATGTTATTATGAATTTCTTGTTTTGGGTGCTAGTCTTGAATGTCCTACTGATGGCTAAGGTCCTACATTTGTTGTGGATTCTCTACAGCTTGTATGAGTAGCATCGTGTAGCTAACATTTTGACCCACAACTCATGCGGGCACTATTTAAAAGGAAAGTTTATAGTTATATGGAAAGGCACACTATGTGTGAGCATTTCTGAGTATCCAATGTAATTCTAGATGGTTCAATAGGTAAGCCAAGGTTAATGGCATGGCATGTGTTCAAATGGATAATTTTTCATAGTCCTATGAAAGGTAAATTTTGATGAATGCAAATGAATTGAAAGGAACTATATGATTATGTGATGAATGTTATGTTCATGAAGATTGATTTGTGAAATGGTTGATTTTTTATATGCATTATACATGAGCCTACTAATTTGTGAGTTTGGTGATGCTTATAAGATTGTATTAAACTTATGATTATGGTAAAGATGTTATGCACATTTTATAATTTGAGCTTAAGAGTTGTAAGTTATGTTTGAGTTTATACGAGCTCACTAAGTACTAGTTGCTTACATGGTTATTTTCCTTTGTTTCATAGATTATCGGAAGTTTGATCTGTTGGAAGCTTGTCGGAGATCTATCACACTATCCAACAACCACTTCGGTAGTTTTTAAGTTATTTTTTCCAAGGTTATAAATGGCATGTGTAGGACCTTTTTATAATGGTACTCCTTGAATGTGTTAATGATCAATTTGGTATGTATATGCTTTTGGAGTCTATATTTTGTTTAATGGACTTTTAATGCCTTAGTCAATTTATGTTCTTTGGTCACTTTAGGTACTTGTAATATATGGCCCTTTTGGTATGTTTGTAATGACAAGTGAATAGTTATAATTAATGTCATTAGGAAGCTAAAATGACTATGTTTTGTGCTTGATATGTGGCATTATAGCCTTGTTTTATTAAAGTTGTTTTGGTATAAATGTGGTGCCTTTGAATGGCATATTGGTTAGATGAAATAAGTTGTCTGAATTGACATATTCTTAAAACTCTTATTTGAAGATTTGTGGTTCGCATAAACAATAAAAGGAAACAAAGTTTATAATAAATAATATAAAAATAAATCAATAATAAAAGATAAAAGAAGCCATAACAAAGTTGAGCCATAAATAAATCAATAAATGTGTCCTTTTTTCAATAAACACCAAAAATTCATATCTATCATAGGCAAACTATGTAAACGAGAAAGAAATGACTATATCAAAAGTTATTAATAATTAAAAATTTTAAAAATGAATTAAAGGTGATAATTCATAAGAAGCAAAGGTTACAATACAATTATTTGTCAAAATTTTAGGATTTCTACATTTATTATTCATTTTTAATGTGCAAAATTATTGTAGAATTTAATATGATAAAAAAAGCCATTTATAATTCTAATAATATCTCCGCTTACAAGATAGTTTATAGGTATTTTGGTATTGCCAAGTAAATTACAAATTGCCAGATTAACAGGAAATTGCCTTTCTCTTTTAGTCAAGATCAATTCATGCATCTCTTATAATAATTAATAAGAAAAAAGGCTTTAAGCCAACTTGATTCAAGTAAGTTTAAAGTTGGATCTTTTACATTATGAAGCATCATCTAAAGTAAATAAATGATATGTAAATATAAAAAGGGTATGTCTACACGTAAAGTGCCAAACAAAAAAGAAGGATATTTAAACTGGTAAGTAAAAGTTGAAGTCTATGTGATGAGAATCTCAACATTTGTAAGCTTTAGCCAAATATATTTTCAAGCTATGGAAAAATAAATAAATAAACTCAAAAAACCATAGCAGAGACCTAATTGAAGGTGAGATTTCATATTGAAAAGTCAAGCTATATGTTATGATATGTTGCAAATTTCAATTCTCGTCTTCCTTGATGAAGTAGTTTGATATGAATAAAGGAACAGGTGGCTTGCTGAAAAAACAATGTAAAGGCAAAGAAAACATTGAAAACAATGAAGAGCTTTATGCCTAAAATTTTGACAATTATTGTTCGTTCTAAAAAGAAAAGGTTTTTAGATTATCTAATAGCAAAAATTGAAATATCATGAGAATCAAATAAAGAACTAAGGATAGAATAAAACCTTCCATGTTCTCAGCACAAAGCCATTACAGAACCAAACATAGTATGCCATTACAGAACCAAACGTGAAAACACTCACTCATTCACACGAAAAAGCCAAAAAAAATTGCAGCCTCACCTTAAACAATTGATGGTGGTTGTAGCCTGTGGGACTGTGGTCGTGGGACCAAACAAAAAGCCAAAAACGGGTAAACAATTGAAAGTAGGAGGCGTCAAGCCTGTGGAAGGAATCAAAGCTTTTGAGTAAAGGAGAAAGAGAATGAAATGGGGGATTTGGAATGACAAGAAGGAAAGTAAGACTAATAGGTTAAAAATCTTAATTTAAGATTTATCAAAACCACATAGTTTTTCCTTTTCTTATTTGGATTTTTAAATAACACAAATTATGTAATTCATATCCTAATTAAACCAAAAATTTTGATTTTTGATTCGATTTTATCCGAATAAATCGATTAACTAGAATAACTTGAACTATTTAATTCAAAATTTGAATTTTTTATCGAGTTTTTGGAATCGGATCGGATTTTGCTCACCCCTATCCATTAAGGTTACAAAACAGGAAAATGGGTGTCGTAATTAGGGATTAATACAATGGCTTGAAATCCAACATAAGTTTTGTATTCTTTGAAGCTAGTGTTAACAGCATCGTACTAAGCTAGTGTTAGCAACATTAGTCTGAAGCTAGTGTTAGCAATCTGAATATGCGAACTTGTATAAAAAAAATGGGTGTTGTGATCGGGAATTAATTCGATGACTGGAGATCCAACATATGTTTCTAATCGTTTGAAGCCAGTGTTAGCATATTCGAACTAAGCTAGTGTTAGCATCCCAGACCCGGAAATAGTTTTAGTGGCTTAATAATGTCAACATATGTAATCAGATCAGTGTTGTGTATCCCAATTCAATTTACTTTAGTTCTTCGAGTGAAAAACAGAAATGAAAATGATACTAAATGGAATGAATATTTTTGAAATGAATATATATGTATATGAATGAAATTTATATATGTGTTCCAAATTGAATATGATTTGTAACTATATATGATATGATGGATTATTATTTCACTATATGAATGCATTTTAAGCTTATGGCACATAATGGAACTAACCTATTTGATGTATTTTTGAAAGTATATGAATTTGCAAGATGCCAAAGGATTGCTATGTTTGTACCAATGCATTTTAATTTCTAAATTAGTGTAATGCCAAGTTAAGAAAACTTTCATATGGACTTACTAAGCATCCAAAATTTTTACCCATTGTCTCACTTTGCCTTGTATTTTCAGATTGTGAAACCAATCAAATCAACTTGAAGATCACACTATTCCATAATCGCCTCAATAGTCTTTTGGCTAATTTTAATCTTGGTTATGTGGCATGTATGTAGGGTTAATGTATGTTTTTACTTGAGATGATAGTGATTGGATCTATGGTTGATCCTTGAATATTAATTTGTTAATGTTTAAGCATATAAGTGAATGTTTGATAACATGTTCAGCTTTTGTTAAAGTTTGTGAATGGCCTAGTTGGAAATGAAATGGTTTGTTTGAGTTTTGAAAATGGTTATATGAAAATGAGTATATGATGGTAGTTTGCTAGTTGGCATAAGTTTCACTTGAATTGCAAATTTGGTGGTATTTGGCATGTACTAGGAGTCGTTAGGTTACTTTATAATATTAAGATGGTTTGAAACCTTAATTGTTAATAGACTTAAGTTGTAAATGACAATTGATATATATATGTACATGTATTTAGTTTATGAAGTGTTATGTGTGAATGATAAATGAAGATGTGAGCTTGAATGAAATTTGACTTGAGAAATGAGCAATTGGTAGTGTAACACCCCTAACCCGTTTTCGTCACCGGAGTAGGGTTACGAGGTATTACCGATCAATTCACAACACATGGCATACATTTATCAAACATAAATTATTCAATCTCATAAATCATTCAACACAATCACATTGTCCCTTATAAGGGCCTACGAGGCCCTAAACATGCTTTAGAAGTGGTTCAGGATAAAACCGATAACATATGAAATTTTTGGAAACTTAGAAAAATTTCAACCATACAGGGGTCACACGCCCGTGTGAATAGGCCGTGTGCCTCACACGGCTCCAGGCACGCCCGTGCCTTAAGGAATGTGGAAACAGGGCATACATATTGACTTGTATCACACGGCTGAAGACACGTCCGTGTGCCAAGCCGTGTGAAAACTAAAGGGTATACTGACTTATGCAACACTACCAAGTCACACGCCTGTGTGCTAGGCCGTGTGCTAATTAGGGGATATACTGACTTGTACCACACGGCCAGTCACACGCCCATGTGTGAGACTGTGTGGAGCATACTGACTTCAATTCAATTTCATCATCACGGGACATACGGCCTTGTAACAGGACCGTGTATCACATACAGCTGAGACACAAGCCCGTGTCCTTGCCCGTGTGGACAAAAATAGGTCATTTGCAAGGCGAATTTGCCACCCCAACTTCTATGTACCTACACAAGGAAAAATGGTACTATTTCATGATACAATTAGGCAGCCAAAATCATCAACCAAATGTACAACTCACACCATTATAATTTCATCTATTCCAATTCTCAAATTACTACCATTTACTTAGCCAAAACAATATCAAAATAATATGGTTCATTTACCATAATTCACATAACCATTTGAGCATCTATAAAATACCAAAACATAACAAAATAAGCCATCACTCATGGCTATATATGTACAAACCAAAACATATATATTTATAAGCCCTTTCTAATAGCCAAACACACATCAATATTAACATCATTTACAAGCCAAATCTCATGGCTATGATCACAACCAAACTACCACATCTAGTCTATACATGCCATATGCAAAAAATGTATAATCCAAAAGTACCAACTTAGCTGTTTGATAGTGTGATGATGTTCCCGACGAATCCCGGATCCGAGCTAGCCTTGATTCACTATAAAACATAGAAAAATAACACGAAATAAGCTTCATAGCTTAGTAAACTCGTATGATATAAACTTAACTAATCACAAATACATTATTCATCAATCTAAACATATTATCATGTGCTTTATGATTACTAACAAACCTTTCACCTGCTTAATCATAAGCTTATATACAAGTTTTATAACTTCTTCGATTTTAAGCTCATAATATGCATATACATACCTTTACCAATCCATAACAAGTTCATACATACACGGAATGCCGTTGAATACTCAATGCCTTGCACATTAAGTGTCATACTCGATATCTCGCACTCTAAGTGCCACACTCGATATCTCGCACACTGAGTGTCGGACATAGCCAAAGCTATCTCAAATCGCACACTAAGTGCCATATATAGCCGAAGTTATGTTGACTCGCACACTAAGTGCCACAAATAGTCGATTTGTCGTCGAACATAATTGTAGTCCCGTATATACAATTTACACAATATCAAAGCACTAAAAGCATAATTATTACAATGCTTAATACATACGAACTTACCTCGGAAGTTAGAACAGCGAATCGAGTCGATTAGTCGATAACTTTATCTTTTCCTCGATCCAAGTCTGTATTCTGTTTTTCTTGATCTAATTATATTCAAAATTAACTTATTCAATCATTTATTCATTCAAATTAATCCAAAACATACTTTAAAACACATTTATACTTTTTCCTCACAAATTTCACATTTTTTACAATTTAGTCCTTATTTTACAAAATCAAAAATTAATGAAATTCAAGACTAACCCATGCTAGCTGAATTACTATAGTGCCCCCTAGCAACCCATAATTTTCATTTATTCACACTTTTACCCACATAATTTTACTATTTCACAAATTAATCCTTTTTTGACATTTTTGTCAAAAATCACTTTACAAAACTAGTTTAAACAACTATTCAAAATCCATCATCAACCATCAAATTACTCAAGCATTCAAAAATGGCAACATGTTAGGTCTTTAACAATTTCGAAATCTAAGGTACGGGCTAAGTAGAATACGAAGCAACGATCTCAAAAATGTAAAAATCATTAAAAATCGAGCTAAAACCATACCTTAATCAACTAGGAAAGCTTGGCCGAATGAACCTAACAATGGCTTCTTCTTTCTTTTATTTTTTTCGGTGGATGAATTGAAGAAGAAAGATGGTGGCTTTTGTTGTTTTATTAATATTAACATTACTTATCAAATACCAAAATTAACCTTGAATTATAACATTTAAAATCACTTAAATAATATCCATAAAAGTCCAATAAAATTTAAATTGGTCTAATTATCATTTAAGGCCACCATAATTAACAATCAAAGCTATTTGACACCTTTAACTAATATAACATGCACTTTACATTTTACGTGATTTAGTCCTTTTTACCGAATTGAGCACTCAAACAGTAAAATCTCTTTACGAAACTTTCACACAATAATTCTATCATGCTGTAGACCTTATTAAAATAATAAAATAAATATTTTAACTTTGGATTTGTGGTTCTGAAACCACTGTTCTGATTTAACTCAAAAAAGGGCTGTTATAGGTATCTTGTAATGGTATTAGTAGTTTTGATGTGAAAATGGTGTCATTTGAAGCATATTGGATATTTGGATGATAATGTCTTTTAATGTCATGTTTGGAAAGTGTTTGGAATTGAATCTATGCAAGTGATGTGGTACATTGAACATTAAATGGTTTGTTGAATGTTTAGCTAAGTGAAATTAATGTTAAATGGCTTATTTTTGCATAAAGCAGGTTCCTCGTCTCAACGTTGATTTACCTTCATCGCAACATTGGCAAAAAGTTTGTAACGTCTCGATGTCAAGTGTTACGATGTCATGATGTGACATACTACTTTGACAATGTCACAATGTAGAGGAAGTCACATCACTACGTTGATCCTGTATTTTTTGAAGCTCGTACAAAGCTTGAAAAAGGTTTAAAATTGTACATATTGGCTTAAATGATTGAATTTAATGATATCTGACTTGATTTATCTGTTAAAATATATGTACCTATTCTGTTTGTACTGTATCATGTTGTATCTCAGTTCTAGTGATCGAGACGGGCGAGGGGTGTTACAATTCTTCCCCCAAGAATAGGGATATTCTAATTATACCCAATTCAATGGACCCACTAATCACACTGGTTACTTAAACATGCCATACATGTCCACTCAAATCTAGTTACTAGGTAGCTTTCTATATAAATCTTAAATAAGACTGCTAAATATTAAAATGTCACATATTTAAATGGCACAATAACTTATTTGACCCTCCAACTTTACAAAAAAGTCATTTTAACCCTTCATTTAGTTTTTCACCTCTTTTAGCCCTTAAACTTGCGTTGTTTGTCACATTACTCAAAATGAATGAAAAACTTCACATCTGTTAACAATTTCTGATGTGAAATAACATGAAAATGTAGTAATTAAATAGGTCCTGAATTATAGAAATAGAAACCGAAAATTTTGAGCTATTCGTCAATGGCTTTGGATTTTCATTTCCCTCTTGACGAATCCAAGTAGGCATTAGCTACGGATTAACATAAAATATATAACACTATCAATAATAAACCAATTCACATTCAATTATCAATTTATAGAATTTTTGTAATTTATTCAATTTAGTCCTTAAAAACGGGACTAACCTAACTTTCAATTACAAGCTCCAATTTGAAATCTGATTTCACTATTATTCTTTAGGATCTCCTATTTACTATTCTTATTGTCAATTTTATAATTTATTTAGTTTATTCCCTAATGTACGAAACTATCAATTAAGCTTTACAATTTAGTCATTTTTCACATAAAAGCTTAAAACCTATCAATTTAAAACCTAAAATGTCAAGAACTCAGCAATGGAAACTTCTTAAAACTTTAAAAGTTTTACAAATTGGTACATGGAGCTAGCTAAATCAAGCTCTCATGACCTAAAAAACTTAAAAATTACAAGAAAAGGACTAGAATGCACATACCAAATTAGGGCCAAAAGCTTTAAATGTTTATTAGGTTTTCTTTCTTTTTGGTTTTGGTATTTAAAGGAAGAAGAAGATGAAGTTCATCTCTTTCTTCCACTTTCTTTTATATATATATAATATTAGTTTATTTACTTTAATTGTAATTAAACTAAATTTAATTTTTATTCAATTTAATAAGCACTTGTTTCTTACCGTCCAATAGTATATATATGTATTAGTGTAGTCTAACTGCTGTTTTAAACCTTGGGTTAATTGCAATTTAGGTCCTCAAGCCATTTTTTAATAAAAAATACATAACAATTCAATTTTACAATTTTGTCCCTAGGCACTAATTAAACACAATTTTGGCTAAATTATTTGTCCAAGATTCAATTCACATATATAGTAACTACGTAAATATTTATGAGCTTGATTTACAGAAATGGGGTCTCGAAATTGTAGTTTTCGACATCACTGGAAATCGAGTCGTTGCACTGTCTCATTTAATTGTTCAATCTAATAATTATTAACCCAAGATTAAATGGCATTAACTAGACCCTTCCAGTATCTAGTTAATTAATCCTCCTTCACCACTAACTATATTCCTACGCTAGACAAGTTGGGCGAAGTCACTACAAACAAACCTATTGAATTTATTATACCATCAGGTATATTCCTATCCTAGCCAAAAATTAACTCGTTCGTTGGAGCTATTAAAGTTAATCTTAATCTATTCAGTCGAGATATAAACCTTATCTCTCTCTTCCAAGACAAATCAAGATTATCAAATTAATACAACTTGATGGCCAAATAAGCATATTAAATAAGCACAGGACCAAATAAAATAATTAACAAAGATTGAAACAATTGAAGATAAAATTAATTAACTAACTAAAAATAGGATTCATCATTATTCCAAGAAAATCGAGTTTATTTCATGTTGAGTTGAGAAAGCATCACAAGAAGAAATTTAAAACTAACTCGCATTAAGAAAAAGTGAAAAGAAATAATCTAGAGATAAAAATAATTATCAAACTAATGTTGAATGTTTCGAGTCTCTTTTTCTTCTCGTCATTGAAAGCTTGAAGTTCCCCTTGGTGGGAGAGAATTCTTTATTAGCCTTCAACTTGCTCTCTCCCTCTTTTTCCCATTTTTTTCCTTTTTAATCATGCCATCCTTATTTTTTTTAGAGTATTAATCGTTCTACTCGATCGAACGCAGAAATTGCAATCAAGCAGACTACTTGCTACCTAAAATTCTAAATTGAAGATTGTACTCCACAACACTAAATCAAGCCTAATGAAGTGAAATAGTTCTCTTTATCGGGATCTAGTGCCTTTAATATAGTATTTTTGTCTAAGTATACTTGTATTTTTTTGAACAAATTGGTTTAATAAAAATATCAATTAATTACATTAATACCCTTTGTATATTTTCCTCAATGTTATTGCACACAAATCAAAATGGAAACAAATATTGGCTCATTAGTTATCTGACGTTTAACTAATACTAAGCGGTATGACGTAGTTGATTCGTAATGTGAAAAGACAACTTGTATCAGTAGATAAACATAAACATGTCCTCAGTCTAATCAGAAATGAGCAAACTGATTGAAAGACTAATATTTTGTCTATCAAGTTCGATTGGAGAGATTATTTGCCTTGATGTGACTGACTAGAATGATAATACATCGGGCATGAGTAAAATAGGTCCTAGACCCATTTATTAATTTATTCACTTGTGATATTCATAGTGTGGTATATCTTAATCCTGAGCGAATGATGAACTATGCATGTGTGACTCATACACTTTTATGTAAGTAAAAACTTGAGTTCAAATAGATAAGGAATTGAAAATCAGTGTGTTGGGTATACTAGTTCTATGGTATGTAGTATCATTCACAATAGTGGAATTCATAGCCCAACTAATGATTAAATGATATCTTCTTATTGGTATTACATGATAAATGAAAAGTAAACATGGCCACAAGTTGTTTGTATTTGTGATAAATGACTTGATTACTATTCGATAGTAATTGACTTTTCATGAAGGAAGATGTAATTGTTACCATGAGATAAAATAAGATCATATTGGGAGAATAGATTTATCACAAAGAGATTAAGGATATCCTATAAGGGTAACACATTTATAACAAGGTCATTGGACGAACACTGATTGAGTAGCTTTCATAATGATATGTAATTAATGAGAGCTTAGTCACGATACTATAGTAGAATGATTTCGTGACTAAATAAGTTTATAATTAATAGTGTAACACCCTATACCCGACTTGGTCAACAAGCCCGAATATCAGGATGTCACACTACTATCTCATGTCATACTCATAGTAAATTGTCACATTATTAAGAAATCATCCTCTTTATTAGTGATCTTATAAATTTTTTTGTCAAACATATATCAATCATCATTAGAACATGCCAAACTTACTTTAAATAAACTTATAGTAATAATTGAACATGCATTAGGATCACTTAGCAAAATCTCTAAGACAATTAGGTAGGTATCGATAAAATTACCCCGAGTATCGATACTTATGATAGGGTATTGATACAAAATTACAATACTGACTTCCTGCACATCAAAAAATCGTGGAGTTATCATTTTTAGAACCCGAATTTTGATACCTCTACTACATACCACAAAAATACATTAAATAAAAGCATATAATTCATTCCAACTTAAGTCTAATCATCATGCATCATTTACCATATCAAATAAACATCAAAACAAATATAGTAATAGTTTAAAGCATCAAGAATAAGTTAAAGCAATAATCAACATAATATGAAACAAATCTCATAAACGTAGGAACAAATAAGCTATGGATACATCCAAAATATGATGGCAAATATCAATAAAAATCTACCACATTTCCTTATTCCCAAAATGAAAAAAAATAAAATAACACCTATGAAAAGAGAAATGGACTTGCTTGGATCACCCCTTGGAACCATACCGCTCACACCGACACTTAACTACTCTACAAGGGTTAAAAGGAGTGGGTGAGCTTAACAAGATTAGTGCATGCCTAGAACAACTATCAAGCATTAACAAAACAACCATATAGCACAAATTCAATAGTTCCAACTCTAGTGTCATATTATACTTGTGCATTATTTACTAGTTCATTTACACGGTAATCATATTCACTTTTAAGCATATGTCACATTACACATATAACTACGTAACATTTAAGCATATATCACAATACTCATATAATCACATAACATTCAAGCATATATCACAACATTCATATAATCACATAACATTCAAGTATATATCACAACACTCATATAATCACATAACATTCAAGCATATATCACAATACTTAAAGTCATGTTTATAGATAAATTGGTAGTTGAGCTATGAAACGTAAAAGTGGGTACTATCACCACTCATCGGATACACGAATTTCCAACACACCACATAGATTTATAGAGTCAGACATGTCCAAAAAGTGAAGTATAAAACTAATAATCTCATTATTTCCCCTCACATGTTCCGTTGAATGGAGTTTTGCTCACATTCCCTTATACCTTCGACATGTCCTCGGGGCTTAACGCCCAAATCATATAACATATAAGTAAGAACTCACAATCCTATAGCGTGCCAACTATATCCAACAGTTTCAAGAATCACAAGGCCAAAATATCTGTCATTAAACACACATATATTACTTACCGATTTAGCATTCACTATCACTGCATAATTATCATTGTCACTTGGCATGTTTGACATGCCTACATATAAGTGAGGACTCAAAATTCTATAGCGTACCAGCTATATCCAACAGTTTCAAGAATCAAAAGGCCAAAATATCTTTCATTAAGCATACATATATTACTTACCAATTTATCGTTTACTATCATTGCATAATTATCACTGTCACTTGGCATGTTTGACATGCCTACATATGCACTTTCACAACAATAATCATGAACACATGTCACATGTAATTGCTTCTCATCTCAATTCACATTTTTATAATAACACAAGCACATATTTCACAAGATAACATGGGTACGAGAAAGCTTGCACTTGGAATTTAGAGTAGGGGTTTAGGCTACAACTAAATTCCCAAATAACATATCGAATCATCTCCACAAGAAATTATTTCAAACACTCACCAATACTCTTTCGCTGAAAAGCCGAAAGCTTAATCTAGCCTTTCCTAACTCGTAGATGATCCTAGTGAATTCGAAGCTTTAACACAATAAGTTCACACAACAATACATTCAAAAATCAACCAATGACTCACCACAAGCAATCAAAAACATAAGCCTAACATGTAATCAAAACATTTAACATAGCAAGCTTTAAATTCGAATATCTCAATCTATACTCAGTCTTTTTGCCTAAAACCAATTTTATTCATCTTATAATTCACCTACGACTAATTCCCAACCTTTAAACTACACTAAAATACTCAGTTCATAGTATTGACTTTTTTGACATGTTTTATGGTTATTTTCCAAAAAGTTCATTAAAACTCGAGAAATATTTAACAAAACTTTAAAAAAAGTTTAAAAATATCTTAATTATGTCAAAGCTAATTGAAAAATACTTTGAAACCATATTTGTACTCAAAATCCTGAAATTCACCATTGACGACTCTATTTCCGGCTTTTAATCAAAACATGTAATTTAATGGCTAATATTTCAATTTTACAGACTAATTAACATTAAAAACTAATTAGAAGTTGAATCGTTACCTTAGAATATGAAAATCTAAGCATTTGATCAAAAACTCAAAAAAACCTGAAAGCTTGACAATGGAGAAAACTATGGTGTTTTTGGGTGTTTCTCTTAACTTTTATGGAGGTTCATGTTGCTCAAGCCCACACTTGAAGCAGTTCAAGGTATGATGATAGAGGAGAAGATCGTCCAATTGAAAGTAGGAACAATTTAAATCCGCCTAGCTCAAAGCATAAGTATTTTCAGGGAAAAGTTTATTGCTATAAATATCACAAGTCGGCTCGGTTTTCAAAAATTTTAAACTTCCACTGTAACTGAAAATTATTTTCTTAACCGAATTTTTCCAACACTCTTCAGTACACTTTACTCCATGCTCCAAGCCTTCTATTCTTTATTTAAAACCTACGATATAGAGAGGAAAAATGCAAGTAAATCTGAACTAACTTTCAAAATGATAAAAAAGAACAAATAAAATATAATTAATCTGAAAAATTATAAAATGTAATAAAAACTAACTTAAATTTTAAAATTACCTTATAAGTTACTATAAAAACTATACTAACATAACTTTAAATATGAGAGTTATCACCTTACAACATAGCTATTAATATCTCCAAAGAATGTATTGATACATTTTAAAAAAGTAGTTGTTAGATGATACTTACGAAGACCTAGGTATCAATACCTTGAGGCATGTATAAATACCTCTAGAGCATGTATCAATACCTCATGAACAAGTATCGGTGCAATGTCCCTCTAGATCGTTCTGTGTGTAATATCCTGATTTTGGGCCTAGTCGGAATAGTGGTTTGGTGACCACAAAATCCGAGATAGAAATAATTATTTTATGATTATTTTGAGGTCTATGATATGATTGCATGATTGTGTGAAAATTTCGTGAAGAAATTTTATGCATAAAGTGCTTAAATTGAAATTAGGGACTAAATCGAATAATTTGTAAAACTTGCATTCTAGAAGTTTCTAGTATGAAATTGTTTTGAAATATTAATTAGGAAGTCTTAAATAGAAATTTTACCAATTTCTAAGTCTATGGACAAAAATTGGACATGGATGGAATTTTTGGAAAGTTTAGTAGTAAGGGCATTTTGGTCATTTAGGGGTAAAATGAATTAAAATACAAAATTAAAAGCCAATTTTTCTCATCTTGAACACCATGGCCGAATATAGCAAGGAGAAACCATGGCTAGGGTTTTTCAAGCTTCCAAGCTCGATTGTAAGTCCGTTCTAGCCTTGTTTTTAATGATTTTTACGTTTTTGGAGTCCCGGTAGCTCGATTTAGCTTATGCTAGCAATAATTTAACTTAGGGCTTATATTTGGAAAAATACCCATTGGTGAAATTTGTGTATTTTGGTGTTTTATGATAGAATATGAGGTTTTAAATTATGTTAGACAACTTGTGCTACTCGGTTTTAAGCGAAAACTAGCAAAAGGGCTTAATCGGTAAAAATACCTAATAGTCATAAGTACATGTTAGAGTGAGAAATTGATGTTACCATAGGAGGGGAAAATGATCAGCATGTCATAAAACATAAGAAAATAGGATGAAGTTTAATTTACGAGCTTTGGGGCAAAAGTGTAAATATGCAAAAGTTTAGGGGTAAAACTATAATTTTTCCAAAATATGATTTTGGGTCGATTTGAATAATGTGAGTCCTAATTAGACGATATTTTAAATGATAGAGCAAGGAAAACTAAATTTTGGGCTAAAATGGGGAAAATACCAAGTTGTGGACGAAATGGTAAAAGTAGCCATTTTCGCATACGAGGTAAGTTCATGTGTAAATGTAGTAACATAATTGTCATTTTAAGCAATTTAATGTTGTTTATATGATATGATGCTGATTATTATCATGAAATATTATGCTTTGTGGTTATTGTTGTGACAGCCCAAAATTGACCCTAGTCGGGAAGTGGTTTCGGGACCACAAAACCGAGTCATAAAAATAATTGATTTCCATATTCTATGCTTATTATGTGTGTACATGAGTATGTGGAAGTTTCATTCTCCAATTTTGCCAATTGCATGAGAAATTATTAAATAGGGATTGATATGAGACATGGTGAAAATATGATAGGCTAATTTAAAATGGTCTATTAATGCATGTTGTGAAAATGATGGGTTTGCATGTCAAATTACCCAAAATTTGAGCTAGTGGTTGGCCATGCTATGGGTGGAAACATGTTGGGAACATGTTGGCCTAGTGAGGTATGTAGGAAAAAAATAAAATAAGGGGCATGGGCATAAAATAATGAAAAGGAGTATGATGAATACAAAAAAAAAATGTGTGTAGTTGTTTCCCCCCCCCCATTGCCGTGAGCTAAAGAAAAGAAAGGAGAAAATTTTTGTTCATCCTTTCTCATCTTCATTTAGCCGAAACTAGAAAGAAAAAAACAAAGAAAAAAAATACTCATCCTTTGGTTCATCCTTGGCCAAAAATTTTAAGGAGGAAGGAAGAAGAAAGGTTGAAGAGGTTCGGCCATGCATGTAGCTAGGCTAAGGTATGTTTGATGATGTTCCATGAGATGCATGCATGTTTTAGTTGTTAGCTTGAGTTCTACCTAGCCCATGGTCTAAATCTTGCTATGTGATGGAAATGACACTCGGCCATGGATGCATCATTCTTGGTTGATGTTTGATGTTGTGGTGATGAGGCATGAGGATGAGTTAAGATTCGGCCTAGGTGGAGTTTGTGTTAATGCCATTGCATGCTAAATATGAAGCTTGTTAATGATGCATGTGATGGTGGCTTGATGATTCTTGAACCTCCTTTTTAGCATTTTTGAGTGAGCACATATGTGCATTGGTTGCTAAATGGAGAAGAATCAGCTAGCAAGTTGTGTGCTAAGGCCGAATATAACTTTTGCATGTTAATAAGCAATGCATGTGTTAAATTGATGGAAAGGGAGAGGATGCTTTACTAGTGTGTATATGTGTGTATTAGCCAAGTTTTGAACTTGAAACAAAAGGGTGTTTAGTCAATACAAGTGACCATACTTGTAGAATGTATTAAGTGTTGAAATCGGCCCCAAAATAGACATGCATATTCGGCCAAGGGGGAAAAATTAGCTAAAATGTTGAGTTTGATTCATGATTCCGTACATATGTGACTTTAATGTCTAATGTATAAATATGGGCTAAGTGCCTTGTGTTCCTCTTTTCGATGCTCAAATGATTAAATCAATTTATTTGTTTAATTAAGCTCAAGAGCAAAGGGGAACTAAATCCGATAAAGGGAAGGAAAAAGTGGTCGAATAGCTATCGGAATCGTTCGACAACACCCGAGGTAAGTTCTTGAGTAAGAGAGCTTAAATTATGATGTGATTAGATCATGTTTTAAGCAAATTAAAATCATGCTCTTTGTGTGGCTATTGAGCCGAATTTGCAAGAATGATAAATGTCTTGTGTTTGAGTTTTGCTAACGAAAATGAAATACGAATGGGCCATGATTTATTGTTAAATGTGCATGGTTATTTGAATGATGTCTGGGCTAAGTCCCGAAGGCTTGTGCTAAGTGACAATATCCGGACTAAGATCCGAAGGCATTTGTGCGAGATACTAATTCCGGGCTAAGCCCGAAGGCATTTGTGCGAGATACTAATTCCGGGCTAAGCCCGAAGGCATTTGTACGAGATACTAATTCCGGGCTAAGCCCGAAGGCATTTGTGCGAGTTACTAAATCCGGGTTAAGTCCCGAAGGCATTTGTGCGAATTACTATAACCGGGCTATGTCCCGAAGGCATTTGAACGAGGAGCTATATCCGGTTAAATTCCGAAGGTACGTGATTTGGGAACGAATGAACTTGCTGTAAAATTCCAGTTAATACTCTCGAAACATCCCAACATTGAGGTATGTTTCGTATGTGCTTGAATTTAGTTGAGCCCTTACAAATAAGTATTCGCTCAGTTGATAAACGAGCTACCGGCCTTTGGCTGAGTTGATCTTTTGTGTATGTACATAAGGGTTGATAATGTGAAGCAAGTACGATATCGTAAATTTGTGCATATGAAATTATCCGTTTAGCTATATGAATGCTATACTTTTGTTGTGCTGGAATTCCTTGCTCAAAACTTACTAAGCATAAATTGCTTACTCCGTTTCATTGCTCCTCTGTTTTATAGATTTGGTTCTCCAGCTATCGGACTCGGGATCTTGAAGTCAAAGTCGCCCACACTATCAAAGCCCCCCTTTTGGTACAATTTTGGTTGAACTTCGAAATGGCATGTATAGGACTACCCGTTTGTTGTGGGTCGTGGACCCTTTGGACTTGTATAAATTTTGGATAGCCATGCGAAAATGGCTTATATGTGTTTGAGTATAATGTTATAATCATTTGGTGTGGATATGCTTGACAAGGATTGGCCACGGGGATGGTTAATCACTTTCATAAATTGTGCTATTTATGCAAAAAGGGTTAGTTGAATCATGGAAACCATGAAATAGGTAAAGTCTACCTTAAAGGCAGATGCTGACAGCAGCAGTGATGTAGATTTGGAAAATCACTAAAAATATTAGGAATGGAATTAAATAGTGAATAAATTATGTAAACAAACCTTGATGAATCTACTTTCATAGGAAAGTAACGAAACAATCATACGGACAGTATGTTAAGAGATATTCAGGTTCTCGTGAGACAGGGCCAGAACGGTTTCTGGATTCCCTGTTCCGACTTTGGAAATTCATTCTAAATTAACCAGATATAATTAGAAGTCATACCATATATTTATAGATTCCTCTCTGAGTCTAGTTTCTATAGAAACAAACGGCATCAGTATTGGAGCCCTGTACAAGGAGATATCCAAGTCGTAATGCGCAAAGGTCAGGGTAGTCGATCCCTGTAACATGGGAGACTTTGACTAATAAACTGTACTAATTGGCCCGACCAAAAATTCTAGAAAAAAATATGTAGATGGGCATATGAGTCTAGTTTCGGGGAAAAATCACGAAACTGATTTTCGAGTTGTGAAACTCAAGATATGATTTTTAAAGCGACTAGTACGCAGATTGGCAGTGTCTGGGAAATATTTTTTATAAGGGGTTTAAAGTCTGTTAACACCTCGTGTTCGACTCCGGTGTCGGTCTCGGGTCCGGGGTGTTACATTTGATTGGTATCAGAGCCAGGTTTAGTCGATTCTAGGACTACCGTAATGCGTTGGGTCTAGCTATACATGCCATTTTATGTGATTACTTGATAGTGTGGTGATTTCTGACAATTGTAAATGTGTTTATTTATAGTAATGGATCCCGATCCCAACCGAGAGGTAGCTGATGATCTTGAGAGTGTAGCGCCTGCTCCCGCACAAGGGACAGCGCCGGTGGACTCTCAACCTAATGCTAGTAACCCGAATGATGAAGCTAGACAAGCTTTCTATAGCGTGATGAATGATTGGTTCAACCAATACATTCGAACTAATACGGCTGTCCCACAACCTCCATTCCCAACTAATACCACCCCCGCACCTACAATACCTCTGGTAACTGACCAAATAAGGTCAAATAAGCCCCCAGTTGACAGAATCCGAAAACATGGGGCTACTGAATTTAAAGCTACGGATAGCGACGATGCCGAGCAAGCTGAATTTTGGTTGGACAACACTATCCGGGTACTCGATGAGCTATCTTGTACACCCGATGAATGCCTAAAGTGTACTATCTCCTTGCTACGTGATTCTGCCTATTATTGGTGGAGTACTCTGACTTCTGTTGTGCCCCGAGAGCAAGTAACTTGGGAGTTTTTCCAAACTGAGTTTCGAAAAAAGTATATCAGTCAGAGATTTGTTGATCAAAAACGGAAAGAATTTCTTGAGCTTAAGCAAGGTTCCATGTCAGTTACTGATTACGAGCGAAACTTTGTTAGACTTAGTAGATACGCTCGGGAATGTGTTTCGTCCGAGGCTATCATGTGTAAACGCTTCGAGGATGGGCTGAATGAAGATATAAAAATGTTCGTTGGCGTTCTTGAAATACGAGAGTTCGTAGTACTGGTCGAGCGAGCTTGTAAAGCCGAAGAGCTTAGAAAAGAAAAACAAAAAGTTGATGTGGGAACTGGAGAGTTTCGTAAAAGATCTTCGGGAAAGTCTCTTCAACAGGCATCGAAGAAATTTCGAGATGATGCGGGCCAGTTTAGAGGCACTTCGGGTCTTTTTAGACGAGATCGTGATCGACCCCCTGTGGGTACACGAGGCACTTTGGTCGCCAGTGTTGGGAATGAACGTCGAGATAGAACGAAATGTCGATATTGCGGTAAATGGCATTCGGGGAGTTGTAGATTCCCTGACCGCTCCTGTTACAAGTACGGATCAGTTGACCACTTCATTAAAGATTGCCCGAGGTTGTTTGAACAGAATGAAAATCGGAGTGGGAAACCGGGTGCTACCACTGCTCGAGGTAGACCATCTGGAAATACGGGCAATGCTAGTGGTGGTCAGAGAGGATCTAGAGATGCTACGACTAGATCCGAGGCTCGTGCGCCTGCTAGAGCTTATGCTATACGTGCCCGCGAGGATGCTTCTTCGCCTGATGTTATTACCGGTACTTTTACTCTCTTTGATACTAATGTAATTGCTTTGATTGACCCCGGTTCTACTCATTCTTACATATGTGAAACCTTAGCATCCAGTAAGACTTTACCTATTGAGTCTACTGAGTTCGTAATTCGGGTGTCAAATCCCTTGGGTCGTTACGTGCTTGTCGACAAAGTGTGTAAGAAATGTCCCCTAGAAATTCGAGGTTCCTGTTTTTCGGCGGACTTGATGCTTTTGCCGTTTGATGAATTTGATGTTATTCTTGGTTTGGATTGGTTGACCGCGCATGATGCGGTTGTGAATTGCAAAAGCAAGACTATTGATTTGAGGTGCGCAAATAACGAAGTAATCCGAGTTGAGTCTACGGACTTGGAGGGAACGCCAGCTGTAATATCAGCAATGTTGGCCCAGAAATATGTAAGAAAAGGGTGCGAAGCATACCTTGCGTATGTACTGGATGACAAAGAATTAGACAAGAAACCCGAATCTGTGCCGGTGGTTTGTGAATACCCGGATGTTTTTCCTGAAGGGTTACCGGGTTTACCACCTGTTTGGGAGGTAGAGTTTGGTATTGAGCTTGTACCTGGGACTACGCCGATTTCGATAGCTCCGTATCGTATGGCACCAACCGAGTTAAAAGAGTTGAAAGCTCAGTTGCAAGAATTGACGGATAGAGGTTTTGCTCGACCAAGTTTCTCACCTTGGGGTGCACGAGTATTGTTCGTGAAAAAGAAGGACGGAACCATGAGGTTGTGCATTGACTATCGTCAATTGAATAAAGTGACGATAAAGAACAAATATCCGTTACCGCGTATCGATGATTTGTTCGACCAACTGAAGGGAGCCTCAATGTTCTCAAAAATAGATTTGAGATCGGGCTATTATCAGTTGCGAATTCGAGATTCGGACATACCCAAAACTGCTTTCAGAACGGGATATGGTCACTACGAGTTCTTAGTGATGCCGTTTGGGCTCACAAATGCCCCTGCGATATTTATGGATTTGATGAATCGGATCTTCAGACCATATTTGGATCGGTTCGTAGTTGTGTTCATTGATGACATCTTGGTCTATTCAAGAGATGAGACCGAACATGCTGAGCATCTGAGGCTAGTGTTGCAAAATTTGCGGGATAAGCAGTTATATGCTAAGTTCAGTAAGTGTGAGTTCTGGTTAAGAGAGGTTAGCTTCTTGGGTCATGTGGTATCCGCATCGGGTATTCGAGCTGACCCGAGCAAAATTTCAGCCATACTTAACTGGAAGCCTCCAAGAAATATTACCGAAGTTCGGAGCTTCTTGGGACTCACCGGTTATTACCGACGATTTTTCAAAGGATTCTCGATGATAGCCACACCAATGACGAAGCTACTTCAAAAGGATGTTAAGTTCGAATGGACGGAGAAATGTCAGAAAAGTTTTGATCAACTAAAAACTTATTTAACTGAAGCTCCAATTTTAGTGCAACCTGAATCAGGCAAAGAGTTTGTCATTTATAGTGACGCATCCCTACTTGGGTTGGGTTGCGTATTGATGCAAGAAGGTCGAGTGGTGGCCTATGCGTCGAGACAATTAAAGCCACATGAGAAAAATTATCCGACCCATGATCTTGAACTAGCTGCCATCGTATTTGCTTTAAAAATATGGCGACATTACTTATTTGGTGAGAAGTGCCATGTATTTTCGGATCACAAAAGTCTCAAAATTTGATGACTCAAAGAGACTTAAATCTGCGACAAAGACGTTGGCTTGAGTTGTTGAAAGATTACGAGCTTGTCATTGATTACCACCCGGGAAAGGCTATATGGTTGCGGACGCCTTAAGCCGGAAATCATTGTTTGCTTTACGAGCGATGAATGTGCACTTGTCTGTTCTACCCGACAATGTGTTAATAGCTGAATTAAAAGCCAAACCATTATTGATTCATCAAATTCGTGAAGCCCAGAAAGTTGATGATGAATTGGTTGCAAAACGGGCTGAGTGTGCTCCGAACAAGGAATCGGAGTTTCAAATTGATGATGATGATTGTTTGAGGTTCAGAAGTCGTTTGTGTATTCCAAGGAGTTCGGAACTCATTTCGATGATTCTGAACGAAGCCCATTGTCGCCGAATGTCAAGTCACCCGGGGAGTACGAAAATGTACAACGATTTGAACGTTGGTTTTGGTGTATGGATTTTTCATTGGATAGACTATTGAATTGTACGTTTCTCAATTGTGAGATTACACGGTACTATCTATCGTTCGATAGAGATCGAGATACTCGGATTTGGAGTTGCGAGCTG